>NC_133148.1:57344250-57629250 GCF_048418815.1 Hemitrygon akajei
TAATTCAATACAGCTAGTGAGTTAATACTCAAGATTATTAAAGACAAATCGTTAACTGCGGAGGTGCAAGGAAATTAAAGCTGTTCTGGATATTTTCCGTGAGATCTCACCGAACCCCAAGCTAATCAGAAAATCTAGACAAATCCACGTACAGGACTATTTACACAATAAAGAACTTTAGCCTTCCTTTCGGACTGTGGCACTTTGCATTTCCACTTTTTCCTTAACCATGGTATTTTCTCCAGGATCACAATTATTTAATAAATATTTTGCTTTGTTATTGTAGCTCTGCAGAGAAGTGCCTCACATTCTATTTCATTTGTTTAATTTGCCTTGTGTATGCGCCGAGCTTCTCTTTGATTCCTTGTGCCCTCTTTAATTCCAGTTTCCTTCAGGTAGAACAGAGAGAATATTACAGTACAGCATAACATGGAGTTAGCAGACCACCGTGCGGTGCAGAAGGATATAAATTACTTCATGATCCATCTAACGTTTCACCTCACCCTGCACATACCTTTGTCCTCCATTTCTTCTCTAGTGACATGGCAGCAATTCATTTAATGTCAATTTATCTGCCGCTACCTACTACATTTGCTGCGTAGTCTAGAATTTTACAGGAGGTTTGCATTGGAATTCTCCACGAATAGTAATACTACTTCTACTACAACTACTACTATTACTGATAATGATGATGATGATGATGATGTTGATCGTAATAATAATAATAATAATAATAATAATAATATCATAATCATCCTCATTATCATCATCATCTCCATGACAATATAACCCTGGATATCTCCGTAAAGGTGCCTTCCACTCAACTTACTGCAAAGCCGTGGTCTCTGGCGCTATCCATTTCCACAGTGGATATCAACTTCATTTTATCTAAAACAGACACCCAGGTTGTACAGACCCCTGGACACAAACGGCAAGATTGATATCGAATGTGAAAAATGTACGGTTACCTGTTTTACGACTTCTTCAAGCACAGGCAAATTGTTTATTATTTTTTTGGCAGCAGATTTATTCCTATCCACACATTCCGTAGAAGTAAAGTAACAACGAGGGACTAATGCATGCAAGGCTTTAGGTGCCATGCTAGGCTGAGGGTGAGTTTGTCAGCTCGTCCCTCGTGCCTGCCATCAAGATCACAGATTTCCATCACAAATGTATAAGAACTGAAAATATCAGAAAAGCTCGGGGTACAAGTCTCTATATCAATAAATAACAAATAACTTTTTTTTTAAAAGCGCCCGGTTCAAGGCTGATGAGTCAGGCATCAATTGATAGGCCGCCTACGTCACACATGCTGAACGTTAGAAAGTCATGGGAGGGGCAACCTAACCCAGTTCAAAGACACGAAACAGATTGATAAGCAACAGCTGTCCCTCCACAAACTTGTTATAAGCTCACTGTCCAACTCTGAGGTATATTCTACCGGAGCTCTGCAGGCCGTGAACTCCATCTCCTCATCACTTCTGCAGTATATCTTGTTGACCATGCGAGTCTTCTATTTTTTCACACTCTGGCTCTGCTTACGTCGTGAGTACCTTGCAGACATCCACAATACGTTTATTTTAAATCTGTTTGCTCTCTCTGATATTCAAACCGCTTAGAATGTTTGTGTGGTTCGTCGGTGACTACAACTCACTTTTCTCCGTTTTTCTTTATTCCTAGGTTCATTGAGTCAGACGGTGACTCAGAGCCCGTCCATTGTAAACGTGAATGAGTGTCAGGCTGCCACCATCACCTGCAGTTTCCAACGTGGTTCAAACGGTGAATATCGCTTTAACACTGGCAAATTCTTCAGTCGGACCAACTCAGCGGCCGAACGGAAAGAAGTCACTCGCGGGGCCAGATTTGCTATTTGGATTAAGAAAACTGAAATGCAGTTTTCGTTGGAGATTCGAGATCTGCGAGTGGAAGACAGCGGCACCTATTACTGTCAAGCTGTGTACAAATGGCGTGGAGCACATTGATTGGTTTCGGCTTCGCGCCGTGCAAAAAATTCCGCTGTAGCTTATTCCTGAGTCTAACAGAGCAGAATGGATCTGCGGGTTTGGTTCATATTTCTTTCTTGCTATTAACTCACCCTACAATCTAGCTCACCGTCAGTTTTTTTTTCTTAATAATGCACAGTCTTTATGTTCTCACCTCGCGTGTGTGCAGATGTTTTTGCCTACACTGAGGTATGTGTCAATAAATATCAACAGATAATTAAGAAATATAAATTATTGTCGCCAACTCAGAAGGAATCTTTCCAGAATACTTGGAAATGGAAAACGTCATTGCTGGGAATCTAATTCCTGCTCGATTCTTTCCTCGAGTCCCCGACAGATATGAAATTCGCATGTATTACTGTGTAACGTTTGGGACGAACACAGTGTAAGAGATCCGAACAAAAAAAGATAAAAATAATACATAAATAAACTACTCATTTCTAAACTATAGTTTATCCATATCCCATACAAAAATATAAACCTGGCGCTGTTTACCTAGTAATCTGTTCAGATTATTTATAATTTCCATATTGCATATGTATGTTTGACTGACACGTATGATGTTTTATTTTCTTCTCGGAATCGTATGCAGTGCTGTTTTTTTGAAAATTTTAATTAGGTCTTGCTTTCTCGCGAAGAACATATTGGCCTGCCTGCAAATGGAGAATACAGCATGCTATGATTTGCATCAGCAATCCTGGAAGCATTGGCAAGCCTGTTGTAACGTTTGCTAAACAGATTCAATTGAGTGTAGTTGTTGTACAATGGAGACTGAGAACAGGATCATTGTGTATGAATGGAGGACTGATAGACTAGATGGAAAAGGGACAACGGTCACGGTGAAGCCCGGTAAGTATCCACAGACATCGACGATTCTTCCAGTAACTCCCCGTTTTCACTACCATTTGATCGATGATCAATTAGTTTTAAATCATTAAACTTTAAATGGGTCTGATGTCATATCTTGTTTCTACAAAGTGTGTCAGAGAGGACGTAAGCACAGGGTGCCTTTTACGGATGAGCCATTGCTGTAGAAATATTCAAATATTCGCATCAGTTCTGCTTGTCAACCATACATTTTGACACTCTCAAAAACGCCCAAAAACCAAAAATTCATACAAACGATTAATGAAAAATCAGGTGCATCTGCCCTAAAGGAAGCAGTTTGAGAGGAGGCAGGTTAATAGGCAGAATATCAGAGATGCATTTATTTTCTACTGCAGTAGGTTTTGAAGAGCTGTATCGATGCATGGCTCTTCACTGTTGAATGAGGATGACTGGAATTATGTGGTTTGTCCTGTGTGGTGTGATTCTGTAGACTGAATCTACACTCACTGTGTTAAAAGTCAAGGTGGTAAACTGAATTAATAGAGTGAGATGGAGAGGGAAATTACTGCTATGAGTAAGGATGAAATGTTGGTGCAATCCTCGCAGAATGAATCCAACCGACTGCTGTCAGGCTGTGGGAAATATTGTTAGCAGTTTAAGGCATAAACCGCAAGCAGGAAAGAAATACATGTGGGTGTATATATAAATGAGTCAATGAGATGTAAGAAATAATGAAAATTCTCTTCTCCAATTTATTCTTAAATTGTACGGAGAATAGCATATCCTGCTGATAAAAAACAACAACGACATTAATAATAATAATAATAATAATAATAATAATAATAATAATAATAATAATAATAATAATAATAATAATAATAATAATAATAATAATAATAATAACAGCAACAACAACAACAACAACAACAACAACAGCAACATCTAAAGGGAAGGGAAAAAAACTTGAGATCAGCACGTACTAAAATCCGGTCGAAAATAAACGTTTGCCCTCAGCTGCTTAGAAAATTATATGAACCGTCTATACCGTTAAGTCGCCTTACTGTGATCAGCATGTTACAATGCAAGTGGCTGTAACTATAGAGGAAAAATTGTAAAAAAAAACAACTATTCTGGATAGAACACCTATCAACTCGGACAAACAATCTAATTAATCATAATACCGTATTAAACTGACGTTTAAATTAAACACCGCAGAACTGAGAAAGAACGAGTTCGGCCCGTTATACAATTGCAGGGTTTGTGCAAATGTTTCATGAAATCTTTTCTTTCTTCCAAATAGACGTCCAAAATATGAAATATGTTTTGATAGTAGCAAGATGTCCGCAATTTATCATGAGTCCCTGAATTAATTTCACTGCATCAATTCCTTATAATAATTGTCACCGAACATAAATATTGTTTACTCACATATCATGTGAAACAGGTTTGCGTGAGAAAAAAGTTCCTTGTCATATTTGAGACTTCTTTTCTGACAGTTTACGGTAAATCAGCAGTAATCCTCCTTTGCATTCATGCAGAATCCATTTCAGTAACATCTGAGAGTCCTGAACTACAAAGAACACTTTCCGACACCGCTATTTTAAGATGCCGATATGACGTCTATTGCCGCAACAATTTACACTGGTATCGGCAGCTTCCAGGGCAGTTACCCATATTCCTATTTCAGGGGAAAACCTTTGGAGCACAGGATAAGATAAAAAATGCCGGAGATCGAATTACTGGTTTTGTCGATCCTGTTAAGAAAATCAGCCAACTGACGATCTCCAAAGTGCAACTGAGCGACGCTGCTGTGTATTACTGTGCAATGAGTCGGTTTACAGCACTGTGATGCCGTGCATGGGCAGCGCTGTTCAAGAACTAGTGCGTTTCTCGTTACAAGCACACAGTGCTATTATGCAGCCAGAGAACAATACAAAAACTCATTTAGTGGTAACATATAAATACACCACTGCCGAGAACGGAGACAACGGCAAGAAACCACAATGCGGTGGGATTTTTAGTTGAATTGTGATCGAGAAAATAAAAGTACCAGAATCAAGACCCACAATGTTCAGGAGGAAAACATCATATCCAGATGGAAGCACTTGGTTCCAGCAACGATTTCCATGGAAGCTGGCTGATCTACTGTTTCCTCTCATTTCTACTGATGGATGACACCGAACCCTCAAGAATATATTCCATGGAACCAAAAGGCATCACTGCCTTCAGTAATTTAGCATTGTATATCAGAAGGTCATATGATATAGGAAAGCAATTGCGCCACTCGACCTTCGGGTGTGCCCTGCCATTCTGTCTTTACTGTTTGTAGTCAACAATGCATTCTCCAGTTTAGCCATGTGTTGCATACAATCTTCCAGCCTTTTTGAATGAAAGAACATCGCAAATCCGTTTGTGCTGTGTGAACGGCGGCAGAAAAGTAATGGACATTAAAATGTTACAAATTCCAAACAATAAATGCATAATCTATTGCTTTGGAAGTATACGGCATCACGAACTACAGCTACCATTACGTTTCTAGAAACATAGAAAACCTACAGCACAATACATGTACTTCGGCCCATAATGTTGTGCGGAACATGTCCTTACCTTAGAATTACTAGGATTATACATAGCACTCTATTTTTCTAAGCTCCCATGTACCTATCCAAAAGAATCTTAAAAGGTCCTATCGTATCCGCCTCCACCACCGTTGCTGGCAGCCCATTTCTCGCACTCACCAATCTCTGTGTATAAAACGTACTCCTGAGATCTCCTCTGTACCTATTTCGAAGCAATTTAAACTTGTGCCTTCTTATGACAGCCATTTCAGCCCTAGGACAAAATCTCTGACTATCCACATGTTCAATGTTTCTCATCATCTTGTACACGTCTATGAGTTCACCTCTCATCCTCCGTCGCTCCAAGGAGAAAAGCCCGAGTTCACTCAACCTGATTATTTTAAGCCATGTCCACGCCCGTGCCCTTATCCCAAAACTACCTTAGGGATACTGAATGTGTCTTCTTGATATGTAAGATGTTTTCACCTGAGACTATTAATGTGCAGGCCATGGTAATTGAGAGTCTTCTGTCGCTTTCAGTTTCTTCCGATAGCACGAATCTTATTACATGAAACAGCACAATTTTGACAATTGGTTTCTAATCCAACACAACGGATTGATATAATACAGGTAATCGAGATAACTAGGAGAAGTGCAGCGAAAGAAACGTCCGTCGTTAGATGTTGCAAGGAAACGTCGTAATTCCTCATAAGAGATAACCCACCGTTTTTCATTCTTCTACTTTGCTTCAGTTTCGTCAGAGCAGACACTTGTTCGTACTGGGTTCACCAGCAGTGCACTAAAATATGCATTTCACTTGAACGAATTCCTGCCTCTGTACATTGGAAAACAAAGTGAAACATATACCTCTAATATATATATATTTTTTTCATTACTGCTGCATTCCTTTCTATATAGATGCAATTATATAATTATTTATATCTATATATTAATAAAATACTGAGTTATATTTCTGGCGGCACAATAACGTAGTGGTTAATTCGACTCTGTTACTGTTCGGGAAGTGAAAGTTCGGAGTTCCATTCAGTTTCATAGTAAGTACTATGTGCGCCCTCCCCATGGTTTGCGTGGGCTTTCACCCAGCGTTCTTGTATCATCTAACAGTTCAAAGACTACTCCGTGGAGTGATTTGTCATTGTATATTGATTGTCCGATGATTAGGTTCCGGATAAATCAGCGTTGTCAGTGGATTCTGGTGCGGCACGGTATGAGGATCTGGTATGGCTTACTGTGTGCTGCAGCATGAAACAAACAACTATGTACATCTTTCAAGGAATTGAAACAACATTCGCTCATAAAGACATATGGTAAGTAAACAGGCTTATAATCGATCGCCAACCACACAGCAATAATTAGTATATTTTATTTTTTCCAGAAACAATCACGTTCCATTCTGATTCCATCTTTTCCATACTGGGAATGTTATTTTAATCTCAATGGCCAATTAGACCGTTATCTCATGGACTACTTTTTTTATTAGGATAGGTTAATCATCATATAATTGACTAGTAATACCGACAATTCTGATAAGTTCTCTGGACATCTCTGAAGCTTATTTATATTTTCAAAACGTTTCGAAAGTAATCTGCATCCAGCATATACAAGTGAAAATCAAAAAGAGGTGACAATGTAAATCTAATAGTGAAGCATCGAGACCAAAACAGCACAGAATATTTAAACAGGCTTTACGCTCTCTCCGTTATACTCAACCGACACTTTCCCCTTTGTCTTTTCCACATATTCCCAATAACTGTCATACATCAAGGATTGTACCGTTTGCTTTCATGTGGAAAAGAGTTCACAATTAACATTGCAACTACAAACTTCTACATCTGCTGCTTATTAGCTCAACCGAAGAGAAGATATATATATTTTTAAATTCTATTTAATTTTTTAACTAATTTGTTGCTGTTCTTTACACGCAGAGCCACTGCGCCTCTCTCCCTACCTTGTCATCCCTCCGATCACGAATATCACCTTGATCATTCAGTTCCGGAACATAGAAACATGGAAAATAGGTGCAGGAATAGGACATACGACACTTCGAGGCTGCACCGCCATTCAGTATGATCATGGCTGATCATCCAAATCAGTACCCTGTACCTGCTTTCTCTCAATACCCCCTGATACCTATAGCCACAATGGCCATGTCTGACTCCCTCTTCAGTATTGCCAATTAACTGGCCTCAGCTGTTTCCTGCGGCAGAGAATTCCACAGATTCACCACTCTCTGTGTGAAGAAGTTTTTCCTCATCTCGGTCCTAAATGACTTCCCCTTTATCCTTAAACTGTGACTCCTCGTTGTGGACTCCTCCAGCATCGGAAACAAGCTTCCTGCATCTAACCTGTCCAAACCTTTTAGAATTTTATACGTTTCAATAAGATACCCCCTCAATCTTCTAAATTCCAGCGGGTTTAAGCCTAGTCGATCCAGTCTTTCTTCATATGAAAGTCCTACCATCACAGGAATCAATCAGGTGAACCTTCTTTGTATTCCCTCTATGGTAGGAATGTCTTTCCTCAGATTAGGAGACCAAAACTGCACAGAACACTCCAGCTGTGATCTCACCAAGGCCTTGTACAACTGCAGTAGAACATCCCTGCTCCTGTACTCGAATCCTCTTGCTATGAATTCCAACATACCATTTGCCTTTTTCACCACCTGCTGTACCGGCATGCCCACTTTCAATGGCTGGTGTACAGTGACACCCAGGTCTCGTTGCACCTCCCCTTTTCCGAATCGGCCACCATTCAGATAATAATCTGTTTTGCAATTCTTGCAACCAGAGTGGATAACCGAACATTTATTGACATTAAATTGCATCTGCCATGAATCTGCCCACTCAGTTAATCTATCCAAGTCACCCTGCATCCTCTTAGCAGCTTATTCACAGCTAACACCGCCGCCCAGCTTCGTATCATGGGCAAATATGGAGATGTTGCATTTAATTCCGTTGTCTAAATCATTAATATTTATTATAAACAACTGTGGTCCCAGCATGAGCCTTGCGGTACACCACTAGTCACCACCTGCCAATCTGAAAAGGTCCCGTTTATTCCCACTCTTTGCTTCCTGTTTGCCAACCAATTCTCTATCCACATGAATGCCATACCCCTAATACCGTGTGCCTTAAGTTTGCACACTAATTTCCTTTGTGGAACCTTGTTAAAAGCCTTTTGAAAATCCAATTATATCACATTCACTTTTTTTGCCCACTCTACGAGTTGCATCCTCAAAAAAATTTATATTGTTCGTCAGACATGATTTTCCTTTCACAAATCCATGCTGACTTTGTTCAATGATTTCACCTCTTTCCAAATGTGCTGTTATCACATATTTAATAACCGACTCCAGCATTTTCCCCACCACCGATGTCAGGCTAACCGGTCTATAATTCCCTGGTTTCTCTCTCCCTCCTTTTTTTAAGAAGTGGGGTTATATTAGCCACCCTCCAATCCTCAGGAACTAATCCAGAATCTAAGGAGTTTTGAAAAGTTATCACTAATGCATCCACTTTTTCTTGGGCTACTTGCTTGAGCACTCTGGGATGCAGACCATCAGGCCCTAGGGATTTAACTGCCTTTAATCCCGTCCAGTTACCTAACACCACTTCCCTACTAACATGTATTTCCCTTAGTTCCTCCATCTCACTAGGCGCTCGGTCCCCTACTATTTCCGGAAGATTATTTATTTCCTCCTTAGTGAAGACAGAAGCAAAGTAGTTATTCAATTGGTCTGCCATGTCCTTGTCCCTATTGATCAATTCACATGTTTCTGACTGTAAGGGACCTTCATTCGTCTTAACCAATCTCTTTTTTTCCCCTTTTCACTAATCTATAAACGCTTTTACAGTCAGTTTTTATGTTCCCTGCCAGCTTTCTCTCATAATCTTTTTTGTTCCCCTTTCCTAATTAAGCCCATTGTCCTCCTCTGCTGTATTCTGAATTTCTCCCAGTCCTCAGGAGTGCCGCTTTTTCTGGCTAATTTGTAAGTTTCCTCCTTGGAGTTGATACTGTCCCTAATTTCACTTGTGAGCCACGGTTGCACTATCTTCCCTGGTTTATTCTTTTGCGAACCTTGGATGAACAATTGTTATAGCTCATCCACGCGATGTTTAAATGCTTGCCATTGCATGTCCACCGCCAACCCTTTAAGTATCATTTGCCGGTCTATCTCAGCTAATTCATGTCTCATACCTTCAAAGTTACCCTTCTTTAAGTTCAGAACCTTTGTTTCTGAATTAATTATGTCAGTCTCCATCATTATGAAGAATTCCACTATATTATGGTCACTGTTACCCAAGGGGCCTCGCACGACAAGATTGCTAACTAACTCTTCCTCATTTCTTAATAACCAATCTAGAATGGCTTGCTCTCTAGTTGGTTCCTAGACATGTCGGTTCAGAAAACCATCCGGTATACATTCCAAGAAATCTTCCTTAGCACTCTTACCAATTTGGTTCACCCAATCTATATGCAGATTCAAGTCACCCATTATAACTACCGTTCCTTTATTGCACGCATTTCTAATTTCCTGTTTAATGTCATTCCCAACATCACTACTAATGTTTGGTGGCCTGTACACAACTCCCACTAGCGTGTTCTGCCTCTTCGAGTTATGCAGCTCTACCATATTGATTGCACATCCTCCAGGCTAATGTCCTTCTTTCTATTGCGTTAATATCCTCTCTAACCAGCAGCACTACCCCACCTCCTTTTCTTTCCTGTCTATCCCTCTTGAATATTGAATATCCCTGGATGTTGACCTCCCATCCTTGGTCAACCTGGAGCCATGTCTCTGTGATCCCAAATATACCATATCCATTGATAGCTATCTGCACATTCAATTCATCCACCTTGTTACGAATGCTCCCAGCAATGACACACAAAACCTTCAGGTTTGCTTTTAAAACACTCTTAGTCCTTATACAAATAAGTTCAAAAATGGCCCTTTTTGATTTTTGCCCTGGATTTGCTTGCCCGCCGCTTTTACTTTTCATCTTACTTCTTTTTGCTTTTACCTTCATTTTAAACCCCTCTGTCTCTCTGCACTTGTACCCATCCCCCTGCCACCTTAGTTTAAATCCTCCTGAACAACACTAGTAAATGCTCCCCCTAGGACTGGTTCCAGTCCGGCCCTGGTGCAGACCTTCCTGTTTGTACCAGTTCCACCTCCCCTAGAACTGGTTCCAATGTCCGAGAAATCTGAATCACTCCCCCTTGCACCAATGTTCAAGAACATATTCATCTGTAATATCCTTCTATTTCTACTCTGACTAGCACGTGTCACTGGTAGTAATCCCGAGATCATTACCTTTCTGGTCCTACTTTTTAGTTTATCTCTTATCTCCCTAAATTCACCTTGTAGAAACACGTCCTGTTTTTTTACCTATATCGTCGGCACGTATGTGCACCACAACCACTGGCTGTTCACCCTCCCACTCCAGAATATCCAGCAGCCGCTCAGAAAGATCGTTGACCTTGCAGCAGGGAGGCAATATACCATCCCGGAGTCACATTTGCGGCCGCAGAAAAGCCTATCTGTTCCCCTTACAATCGAATCCCCTATCACTATAGCTCTCCCACTCCTTTACCTTCCCTCTTGTTCCGCAGAGCCACCCATGGTGCCATGAACTCGGCAGCTGTTGCCTTCCTCTGTTGAGACATCTCCCCCAACAGTAGCCAAAACATTTTAGGAGGGAGATGACCTCAGGGGACTCCTGCACTACCTGTCTACTGGTACGCTGTCTACTGGCCACCCATTCCCTTTCTACCTGTGTAGTCTTTACCTGTGGTGTGACCAACTCACTGCACGTGCTATTCACTACTTTCTCAGCATTTCGGATGCTCCAGTATGAAACAAAACGCAGCTCCAGCTGCTCACACCGGTCTGACAGAAGCTGCAGCTGGACACACTTCCTGCACACATATTCGTCAAGAACACTGGAAGTACCACTGATTTCCCACAAGCTACAGGATGAACAAACCAGGGGGCCGATCTCAACAGACATGACCTACCCAATACGTTGCCTCATCTTTTGAAACGTTCTCCTTTTGTAGGAAATTATCCCACCTTACCTCACTTGGAGTGAACCTCGTCCTCAGCCTCTGCTCGTCGAAGCCTCTCGAGACAAAGCCGTCCTAGTCTGTCTCCCTCTAATATATCGCCCGCTACAACGTTGCCCGCTCTGTCTAACTGCCCCCTTTAAATTATCCCGCTACCTCACGGTCCCACATACACGCGCTTGCGCAGTCGTGCCCCCGTTAAACTGCAGAAGTAAGAAGGACAACGATCCTCCAACAAAGATTGAATGGTGGTCAAGGCATCTTACCTGACAATCTTTAATATTGTAACAAAATCATGCATATTATTTCTTATAAGATGTACTGTACGTGCTACCGTTCTCAACTCTCCCGATTACACTAGTAATCAGCATACCAGCAGCAATTTTCCCTATCATATGCTTCCCCTTCCTCTCACTGAATGCACGCAACCTTTGCTTTTTTATTTATTTATTACAATCATGAGTCCGTTTCTTCCTGTTTCCACCTCTCTTCCAATTAAGGTTAAACTTCCCTCCACGGCTGTAGCAAATCTGTCTACAAGAATATGTTTCCCCTTGCGGTTCAGTTGCTCCCCATCAATTTTGTAAAGCTCATACCTCCCCTTGACAAGATCCTAATGATCCATGTACCTGACATCCTACTCCCTGCAAAAGCTTCACTGCCATGCATTTCTCTGCCAAATCATCCTATTTCTCTCCGCACTGACTCGTGGGAGAGGTGTCAATCCAGTAATTAGCTCTCAAGGTGCACTGCATCTCAGCATTAACTCTAGCACTGTAAGTTAGCTCTTAGTCATAGGTGTAGAGGGATAAAATATAAGGCGAAAGTATTCACACTTAATCAGCTCTTCTCTTATGAATTTCTGTAAAACAGAAAGTCCTCCTTTTATATTCCATGGCTCTTTAATAAGTGCGTATAATACTCCTCTCCTTACTGAACTCAGGTCTGTTACTCTGCACGTTAATATATTTACATAATTATAAACGATGTGTACCATTACTCTCCTTCACAATTGACAGATACTGTCGGATGTTGATGACTTTTTTACTTTCTATTTTATTTTGCGTTGCATTGTTTGTATTGAAGTGTACAGCTTCAGCATTTGCAGCATTACTCTTGCACCTGTTGTACTAAACTTCATCATTTAGTAACAAACTCTTGCGCTCCTGTCTCAACCTGTTTCAGTCGCTGATAAGATGATTCATAACCCTTTTTAATACTCTCCAAAGTCACTCCCTTCTACTGAAGCAGTGTATTTCTGGCTGTCATACAATATTTCACATATTTCCTATTGTATAAGAATAATTCTTAGATAGTTCAGCTCAATATGTTTAAACCTGAAATAGAGGCTGAGCCAAGCTTGCACATTTCTAAAATGCACAAAGGTTTGAAACGTTCCATTGGTGTTTAGTTTTCTTGTTTCCTGAAGATTTACATTGATATTGTTGTTTTGGCCTAATTCTTTAATGATTTTTTTTTTTGTAATGCTATAGTGTCGTCGGGATGAATCCAAATGTAGAGGATATTATTATTCTCCTTTAGGTCAGCATGTTTCTGCTGTATATTTCTCAACTTATTGATGACTGCGTGCTGGGTTTATCTGGAATGGCTGCAAATATTTATTTCTTCTCTTTGTTTAGAGATTAATATTACATCGGCTGGTTATTACGGACTGTTGTATCTGTAATCATAGATCGATCATAATATAATTTGTAGGAACCACCAGCTAAAATGCAATCAGGCTGGAATTCCTATCATGGCATTGTTACATTTATGAGTTTGTATTTTAAATCAGAATTTGATGAACGATGTTTGCAACTTGATAAAGTATTTGTAAGTAAGCAGATTTTGATAAACATCTGTTTCATCATTGAATGTGCAAAATTGTTTTTGTTTCTCACGGGATTATCAGCATTTATCTTCTTCGATTTTTCGGTCTTGTATTATTCATTTCTGATATGGATTGTGCTTACCCTCTGGGCACCTTTGTTCCAAAGAGGACATCGTCTTCTTGTAGTGTCGGCTGAAAATTTCAGTAGGGTTCCATAAAACAGAAGGAACACAATATTTTACAGAAGGACGTAATTATCTGTGCAGTAAATCACGACTACCTGGAACTGATAGTAACTGCGTATTCAGGTTTTCCTTCGGATGTAGATGAAAATATTCGCACGTCACCTGACATCTATACTTTTGTTTTTTATTTAGCATCAGGAGGCGCAGTGTCAGCTGAATAATTTGACAGGTCATTTATTTATTGGTTTATACTTATCTATCCATCTATCTACGTCACCATATTTACATCGGTCTGTTTATCTTGGACAAATTATCTAAGTAGTTAAATATTTATCCATCTGTTTTTTTCCACTCTTATCTATGTATTTATTTACTTTTGTGATTATTTATATATTTACCCTTCGCTTGACATTTCCTTTAGTTATTTATTAGTTAATTGCACATTCAGTTAGTTACTAACGGGGAACAAGATCTATGTGAAGTACAAACCGGCTGTAGTTCCTTGAATATATTGCTGTGGAGGTGCAGCAGCAATTGGAGGACCTTCGGCTTGTACGGTATGGATATAGTTGGTCATCGTTGCAGGAAGTAGTCATTCCGAAGTTGCAAGAGGCGAGCAGCTGGGTGTCTATCAGGAGAAATAGAAATAGGCAGTTAGAGCAGAGCACCCCTGTGGCTAAACCCCTCAGAAGCAATTATATCGCTTTAGATAATTTAGTAGAGGATGACTTCCCGGGAGAATTCTAAGCGACCGTGTTATAGGCACTGAGCATGGGTCCATTGTGCAGAAGGATAGAGAAGGAGAATGGAGCGGTAGTGATAGGTGGCTCAATAGTGAGTGGAAAAGACAAGGGATACAGTGGACGTTAACCGAACAGCCGGGTGGTATGTAGCTTCCTCCGTGCCAGAGCCAGGGATATCGCAGACGACGTCCATAACATTTCGAAGAGGGAAGGGGAGCAGCCAGATTTCTTGCTATTGTTACGGATTCAGGAACAATAAATATATAAGTGAGCAGGGCTTTTCATAACAAATTAAACTTTTATTAAACACTGAAAAACAAACTCCCAAAAGTAAACAAACAACTAACGTAACCGGAAATCAGCTGCTGTGCGGCAGCTTAAACAGTTCTTAAAGGAATAAAGCAAAAACAGTCCTTAAAGCGATGTTGCAAAAACAGTTCTTCAAAGTAGTACAGCAAAAGTTCAAAATGCTTACACTCCATTAAAGGAGAGGCTTCTTAGACGATTTAAGTTCTCTTTCACGTCGTGTTGTTGCGGTTCCCAGTCGAACTATACTTTTCCCGGAGAATTTACGAAGATGAAAATGAAATGGCTTAAAGGCACTGACCTTTGATTTACAAAACTGTACCCAACACTTTTTGCTGTTATTCACAGTGGTTACCACAGGGACAACCAACGAAATCCTTCCGAATGAGGATCAAACAAGGTCGAACCTGTTTCACCGTCGAAATCGACTATCCTCGATCTTTTAGCTCCCGAACTCCGATCGTCACTCTCCACTGATTTTTAACTGGCAGTATTATAAAGAAACTACCGGCAATGAACTTTTAAACTTCAGACATTCAATAAAACTCCACCTTTCAACCAAACTGCGTCATAATATTGGACCACGCAGTGGCATGGAGTCAATATGACAAATCCAGCCACGAACTGCCCCTCCTCACAGGGAGGGGTCCTCCTTTTATACCCTGTAAAAAAAACCTGTCACATGAACTCTACTGGCGGGAAAATGATGTCACTGCACCATCACGAGACCACTACCTTAAGTCCAGTATAGCTTCAACACCACCGTGACGTGACACGTAGAAGATACCCACGGGTACGTAACACTATATATTTGTACCAATTATATAGGAAGGTAAAGCAATGAGTCCCTGAAAAGACTATTTTTAAAGGCGAATAGAAAGCTGAGAAGCAGGACGTCCCGGTTAGTAATGTCTAGATTGCCGCCTGTAACACGCGCCAGTGAGGGTAACAAGATGCTCTGGAACATAAATGTGTGTCTGAGGAAGCTCCAGCAATGGTCCGGGCTTTAGTTTTTTAACAATTGGGATCTCTTCTTCGGGAAGTATGACCTGTTCAAAAGTGACGGCTTGCACATGATACCGAGTAGGACCTATGTTCTCGCGGGTAGGTTGGTTAGTGCTGTCTGGGAGAATTTCAACTAATTTACAAGGCGGTGGTACCCGTTTGAAGGGACACAGGATAGGTCACATTGTAAAACAAAATAAAATGATTGTGCAGTCAAACTGTCAGGAGGGGCAGTCAAGTGATGTTTCAAAGTTGAAGCCGACAAGCTGAGTGGAAATTAATATCATTGTATCGAAACATCAGAAAAAAAATCAAAATATGGTATTCTAGCTGTTGTATCTAAATGCGTTGAGTATAATAAATGAGGTGTATGATCTTGCTTCGATATAACAGGTTGCCAGGTATAATGTTGTGACTTCCACGGAGTCCTGGCTGATGAGAGGTTGCAGTTGGGAGCTGAATGTCCAAGGTTAAGAGGTATATCGGAGAAGAGGATGGTAGGCAGATGGGGTGTGTGGCACAACTTCTAAAGAATGGGCTAGTATCAGTACAAAGGACTGCCAGAGTATCAGAAGATGTTGAATCCTTGTGGGTTGAGTTAAGAAAAAGCAAGAGTAAATGGAAATTATTATGTTGATAGTGGATCTCAAGATATTAAGTCGGTTGAATGGCTAAGATATAGTTTCTTAGTGCAGTTTGTGGTTGAGCCTAACACTTAATCGACTGTACTGCATTGGGTGTTATCCAATGAACCAGAGGCGATTAAAGTCAAAAACGTTCAGAAAGCAGTGATCAAAATATGATTGCGTGATATTTGAAATTTGATAGGGTTAAAATAACCTCCGAAGTAGCAGTAATAAAGTGTCGTTTGGAAAATTACAGCGGCTTGAGAAAGGAGTTCCCCACCCTGCCAAATGCAAAACTGCTATTCCCTATTCGCAGTTCCTCAGTATCCGCCGCATCTGGTCCCACGATGATGCTATACGTTCAAGGACATCTCAGATATTCCCTTTCTTTGAGGATTGTGTCTTCCCTTCTGCCGTCAACAATGATTTCCCTCACCCGTATCTCCTCCATTTCTCGCATTTCGGCCCTCACCCCATCCTCCCGTCACCACAACAGGCACCGAGTTCAGCTTGTTTCACTTGCCACTCCACCAGCCTCCGGATCCAGCATATCATCCTCCACAACTTCCACCAACTTTAACAATACCCCACCACTAAGCACATCTTTCACTCTCTACCCCTCTCCGCTTTCCGCAGGTATCGTTCCCTCCGCGTCTACCTTGCCCACAAGTCACTTCCCACGGATCTCCCTCCTGTCACTTATCCCTAGAAGCGTAATTCCTACACCTCCTCTCTTACCACCATTCACGGCACCAAACAATCCGCCATCCGCGTTCCGTTCCTCCGTACACAGAATCTCCTATCTGACCCCCTAAGAGATTCCCCTATCCCTGCTTCCATCCTTTTCCTTTCGCTACACTTCTGAGCCACAGGGCCAGACTCTGTGCCGAAGTCGCGACCACTGTTGCTTTCCTAGGTAGCCGTCTTACCAACAGACCTCAGGCAGGAATATTTATTGTTAAAGGTGATAACCACAGCGATACTCTCTAGCACATGTGTCTTGCCCTTCCCTCTCCATGCTGTTACCCACTTCTCTGTCTTCGGAGGTACTGGGGTGATTACTTGACTGCAGCTTCTCTCTCTCTCTCACCTCCTCACTCTCCCTGAACAGACGAATGTCATCGAGCTGCAGCACCAGTTCCCTAACGCGGTCTCTAAGGAGCTGCAGATCGATGCATCTGCTGCAGATGTGTTCATCCTTGAGGCCGGGAGTTGCCAGAACTTTCCATATCTGACATCGAGCACAGAAAATTGCCCTCACACACATACTTTCTGTCTTATTTTGAACAGATAAGATACCTGGCCTCGACTCTTTATCGCCGAAGTCCGGTTGAGCGAAAACATTCCTTATATGTCATCCTCTACCCCGTCGCCCCCTCCGCCGACACCGGCTCTGTAAATCTTTCTTCCTTTTAAACTCTTCCCGCGGTTCTCACTGCCGACTACCACGCAGTTGTGCAGTCGTGCGCCGTTCAAAGCGCACAAGAAATTACCGTCAGCTTTTCAACTTTGCTCGCTTTTAAACAAATCCCGCTCTTCTCACAGGCCGAATTCCATGCTCTTACGAGGCCGTGCCCCATTGAAGTCAAGTCAAGTCAACTTTTACTGTCATTTCGAACGTAACTGCTGGGACTGTGCATGGGACTGGGACATGGCACTGAACATCCTCTACATAGCACCATCCAGAGACAGAGAAGCAGTTTCAGCGACAGGTTACTATCGATGCAATGCTCCTCAGACAGGATGAAGAGGTCAATACTCCTCAATGCCAGTAGGCTTTACAATTCTACCGCCGGGACTTAAGAACTTTTTAAAAGCTATTATTAATCCTTTTTGAGATAGTGATTTAGATGCATATCATATTTTTTACTGAGTTAAGTATTGTATGTAATTAGTTTTGCTACAACAAGTGTATGGGACATTGGAAAAAAGTTGAATTTCCCCATGGGGATGAATAAAGTATCTATCTATCTATCTATCTATCTATCTATCTATCTATCTATCTATCTATCTATCTATCTATCTATCTATCTATCTATCTATCTATCTATCTATCTATCTATCTATCTATCTATCTATCTGTCTATCTATCTATCTATCTAAAAATGCGACAACGTTTTTCAGGACCATGGTTTATATGACACTGTACATAAAACTAGATTGAACTATGTAATTTTAAAAAATAGCACAGAGAAAGCTATAATAGACTACAGACCTACTATGGAATGCATAAAGTGCACAAAAACATTGCAGGCATTACAATAAATTATAAACAGGACAGCAGGGCAAGGTGTCAGTCCAGGCTTCGGATATTGAGGAGTATGATAGCTTGGGGGAAGAAACTGTTTTATAGTCTGATCGTGAGACCCCGAATGCTTCGGAGCCTTTTCTTTGACGGCAGGAGGGAGAAGAGCTTGTATGAGGGGTGCATGGGGTCCTTCATAATGCTGTTTCCTTTGCGAATGCAGCGTGTCGTGTAAATGTCCGAAATGGCGGGAAGAGAGACACCAATGATCTTCTCAGCTGACCTGACTATCCGCTGCAGGGTCTTGCGATCCGAGATGGAAGAAGCTCCAACCAGGCAGAGATGCAGCTGCTCAGGATGCTCACAGTACAACCGCTGTAGAATGTGATGAGGATGGGGGGGGGGGGTGGGGAGATGGATTTTCCTCAGGCTTCGCAAAAGGTAGAGACGCTGCTGGGCTTTCTTTGGTATGGAGCTGCTGTTAAGGGACCAGGTGAGATTCTCCGACAGGTGAACACCAAGAAATTTGGTGCTGTTTACGATCTCTACCGAGGAGCTGTCGATGTTCAGCGGCGAGTGGTGGCTCCGTGCCCTCCTGAAGTCAACAACCATCTCTTTTGTTTTGTTCATATTAAGAGACAGGTTGTTGGCTATGCACCAGTCTGTTAGCCGCTGCACCTCTGTAAGCTGACTCGGCGTTCTTGCTGATGAGACCCACAGCGGTCGGGTCATCGGCGAGCTTGATGATATAGATCGAGCTGTGTGTTGCAGCACAATCGTGGGTCAGCAGAGTGAACAGCAGCGGACTGAGCACGCAACCCTGGGGAGCCCCATGCTCAGTGTGATGTTATTGGAGATGCTGCTCCCGATCCGGACTGACTGAGGTCTCCCAGTCAGGAAGTCTAGGATCCAGTTGCAGAGGGAGGTGTTCAGGCCCAATAGGCTCATCTTTCCAATCAGTTTTTGAGGAATGACTGTGTTGAATGCTAAACTAAAGTCTATGAACAGCATCCGAACGTATGTGTCTTTTTTATCCAGGAGGGTTAGACCCAGGTGGAAGGTGGTGGCAATGGCGTCATCTGTTGAGCAGTTTGGACGGTACGCAAACTGCAGGGGGTCCAGTGAGGGGGGCAGCAGGGTCTTGATATGCCTCATGAAGAGCCTCTCGAAACACTTCATGCTGATATATGTAAATGCAACTGTACGGTAGTCATTTAGGCAGGACACTGAAGTCTTCTTCGGCACGGGGACGATGGTGGCGGCCTTGAAGCACGTTGGAATGGTGGCGCAGCTCAGGGAGATGTTGGAGATGTCAGTGAGAACACCTGATAGCTGGTCTTCGCATCCTCTGACCACTCTACCAGGGATGTTGTCTGGTCTGGCAGCCTTTTGTGGGTTGACCCTGCACAGGGTTCTTCTCACGTCGGCCACGGAGAGACGCAGCATCTGGTTATTCGTAGGAGGGGTGGACTTCCTTGCCGCCACGTCAATTTCCGCCTCAAACCGGGCGTAGAAGTTATTCAGCGCATTTGGGAGGGAGGTATCACCTGCATAGTCAGGTGATGTTGTCTTGTAGTCGGTTATGGCCTGGATGCCCTTCCGCATGCGCCGCGTGTCTTCGCTGTCCTGGAAGTAACTGGGGATTAGCTGGGCATGTGCACGTTTGGCCCTCTGATGTCTCAGGACAGTTTGGCCCTTGCTGTTGTTAAAGCTGCCTTGTCGCCTGATCTGAAGGCGGAGTCGCGGGACCTCAGCAGCGCACGCACCTCTGCGGTCATCCATGGCTTCTGGTTGGCACGTATAGTGATGGACAGAGTAACATCATCAATGCACTTGCTGATGTAGCTGGTCAACAATGCTGTGTACTCCTCTAAGTTGGTAGAGATGCCATCGGTTGCAGCCTCCCTGGACATGTGCCAGTCAGTATTCTCAAAGCAGTCTTGAAGAGCAGAGATGGCTCCTGCTGGCCTGGTTTTCACCTGCTTCTGAACTGGTCTTGAGCGCCTGGCGAGCGGTCTGTATGCTGGAATTAGCATAAGAGAGATGTGGTCTGAGTAACCGAGGTGGGGGCGGGGCTCTGCCCGGTACGCGTCGGGGATGTTTGTTCAAACCGCTGATGAAGTAACCACTAAAGAATTAATTATCTTATGTCATAGGACTGATATTCTAAAAGCGTGGTCAGCGGCATCAAATACGATGAAACCTTATTTACGTGGTTTGGTGAGGAAGGTAGGAGGAGCAGCTTATTGCTGCAGTACCTGACGAAGCAGCGATAGATTTTGGAGAATCGCAAGAAGCGCTGCAGCTGTTTGAGGTATCACGATGACTGTCAATTAAATTATTTCGCACAGCTTCATTCGATCCTTGGCGATGCTTTGAGATAAATTTATGTAACCCAGGAAGGAAATGACTGCTGTGGAACTCAATTTTTTCTAACCTGCAGTTCATCTACTTATCAGTGTGACTATGAAGGACTGAACTGCAGTGTTTTCTCTCCAATTAGTTTCTTATTGGAGTTTAAATGCAGAATTGTAGTGTTGGAGCCATGTATCTATTTCCTGTCTGCCGGTATTGTATTTTGTAGTGTGCGTTTTATTATGGGTTATGGTAATTTGTCATCTTTGTTAGGGCATGTTAAATACAAATGAATGGTGTCCCGTATTATGCCTGCATTCCGTTAGTTTCGTTTAGTCTAGTTTGTAAGAGGCTTCGTCGGACTTCTTTGATGGATAATTTGTTATTTTTCATGTTTTGTGCAGTTAGCTTAATGAGGTTAATTGGATAATTCTGTCATCTTCAATAATATGGCTGAATTTGATATATCATTTAGCTAGTTTGGTAATGACGAAGAGAATGTATTTGTTTTGACTGAGAGCTCAGTCATTTCGACGCCGTCATATGGTATTAATTCCGTCAAGGAGTCTCTCTGACGAATTAAATTGTGTATTTATTTCAAGATGACGAACACATTTTAAAACAAGGGTAATCCATATCGCCGGCCCCCAGAAATGTTGGGGCACGTTGTCGACCACGCCGTCCCAGAAATGCAACACTTCCCCTACCTGAGTGGCTAGTTGTTCCAAGCATCATTAAAGTCCCAAGGAAGTCACTTCCTGTGACGATTTCCTGTGGTAATCGTCACTGCCGCCTGTGGAGGTGGAGTTGACTGTCATCCCACAGGGAAGAGTTATTTGGTGAGGCAAGTGGCAGAGCAACTGGATTGTCTCATCATTCCTTCAGCTTCGCTGGCACTATGGTGGCCAAGGGCAGACATGTTGCCAGCCGGTCCCGGTGCAGCACAACTGGTTTCTGCCGCTCATGCAACCGGTCCTGTTGTGTCACATCCCAGATACAGTTAAGAACCTCTGCCGGCCCCTAAAAGTAGTTTTCCATCTTGGCGATAGTCCCTTCCTTTTAGAAGGTCAGTAGACTCATAATTGCTCCCCTCCCCCACTTCACAGTAAAGACCCGTCCCAGTCTCGGGAGGTCATAAGCCAATTTTTCGCCGTCACTCGCAGCTCTTTGACACTTGTTCAAAAATCCAGTCACGATGAAGTGTCTCCGCCTGGAACGTTAATTGTGCCATATTCCATGGATTCTGCCCTGCCTGCTGAGTTTCACCAGCAGTTTGTGCGTGTTGCTTGGATTTCAAGCAAATACATATTTTCTTTTGTTGAGGACTGGAATAAAATCAAGTCGTGAAAATAAGGATGAGCAGAGAGTAGTGCCCCCACATTAAAAGACCCTGAACATCCTGGTGATCTTGACTGTAAGCATAACATATTTGCAGTAGAACTGAAGATAGCTGGGTAATATGAAAGTGGTTATTTTTATTTTCCAGGATCAAGGGACCAGAGCAGTGCTCTGCACAGTGTATCTATTTAACAAACTCTAGGTCTCGGTAAGGAGGGCACGCAAACTTTGGCACATCATGGGTCAATAGAAAGTGTTGAGTACTTACATTATCACAGAGAATGACAGCTTATTATTGCAATGCACTTGACACGACGAAAGAATATTCCCCGACAGAGGGATTTCTAGGGATGGCATCTCCTGTTTTATACCCATTTGCCAGAAATTCAATCAGAATTTGAAGTGAAGATCGGGACGAACATTCGTGCCCATCACGGCGATTCGCCTTTTAAATAAAGAACCATAAGCGATTAGAAAGATGTTATAGTTGGTTGTCAATAGACATCTGAAACAGAAAAAAATACTGATGGCACGGATGAGCAGAGTGTGACGTGGCCTTTACGGATTCTGAGATTTGAACTTCAATGGTCTTTGACAGCAGCATTTCAGAGCAGATACATCTCAATGTAATCAGAGTGTACAACGAGGTTTATCAAGGGAAGCCCACACGTTCATGGAAATCATTGAAAATTCTTTAAAACTGTTGGAAGGCCACAGCCAGGTTAGCTTGAGTCAGAGAATGAAGGACCTTGTCTTAAAAAAAAAAAAATAACAGGAGTATTTCAGAATACCATTGTAAATCTGATGAAGTGGAGGAAGAGCAAAGTGTAATTTTCACCGTGATTACACAGTTTTCATGAAAGACGTGATCTTCATAGGGTGATGTCGAAAGAGTAGCAGTAGGTTTCTTGGAATGAAGCGATTGGAAGGCATGTATACTTCATATCACGCTGTTTACCACCCCTGAGAAATCAAACTTCATATAGTGTTTTGCTGTGCAGCAACATTTAAAGATTTTTTAATGCATTTTTGTTACAGACACCAGATCATCTTCGCTCGCTAGTTGAAGTCAGATCCATAACCAGAACAGAGACAGTGGTGATCATTGAATTAGTGTTTCATTCCGTTAAACGGACAGAGGAAGATACAGATTTCTCCGGCTTCCCTCTTGACTGGCTGCTGACCGATGCCAAGATATAATCGAATTTCGAATGGTGGTGCGGCTCTCTAGAGCAACCAATTTACTGAGCTGTGAAAGTATTGACCCCAGGATATTGGCAGCAGATAATGAATAACAGTTCATATCTAAAACGTTTTATATCGATTTGTCAATCAGAAGCACTGGAATATCTGCAGTTGCTGGAAATTCAAAGCAATGCACAAAATGTTGAAGGAAATCGACAGATCAGCTGTATTGATGAAAACGAGTAAACAGTTATCATTTCAGGCTGAAACCCTTATTTACTACTACGAAGGACAGTTGTAAAAGTCTTCATGTTATGCATCCCTTGAAGAATCTTCACAGTGGAGTCGTCAATAACAAGCACGAGAAAGTCTTCATATGCTGGATATCTACACAAAAACCCGGAGAAACACAGCAGGGCAGGCAACATCTGTGGAAAAGTTTAAACAGTCGCAGTGTGGGCCAGGATTCTTTTACACGATAATGCACTGTTTGCATTGCTACTGTGTTGAGGACTGACATGTGTCAGTGTCATCTGAGGAAGAAGCTGTTTCTGCCTATCAGGACGTTCAATCTGTGCCATTGGCGGCTGTCCACTCTTAAACCCGATAAGCAACACACATAGTGCTCTAACTGTATACCAGAGGAACGATAAGAGAAATACGTGACGAATTTGGATGTGGATCACTATAGATAGATAGATAGATAGATAGATAGATAGATAGATAGATAGATAGATAGATAGATAGATAGATAGATAGATGGATAGATAGATAGATAGATAGATAGATACTTTATTCATTCCCATGGGGAAATTCAACTTTTTTCCAATGTCCCATACACTTGTTATAGCAAAACTAATTACATACAATACTTAATTCAGTAAAAATATGATATGCATCTAAATCACTATCTCAAAAAGCATTAATAATAGCTTTTAAACCATGTTCTCAGTGGAGAATATACTCTGTATGCAATTATGCATTCAGTCTGATACCTTCAAGTTTATGATGACAATCCAAGTCAGACTACCGACGATAGGGGATGGGGGTGTCGTCTTGCAGTTTCTTCCATATATAGTCATTTACGAATTTTCACTCAAATGGTGCTGGCTGAGCAGAAGGTACTACGAAATCAATGAGAAAAAATGATTGGCTGTGCTGTCACTGTTGGGACGTCAGTTGTTCATCAGTGGACAAACTGGCCTGAAGAACACTGTCAGTTGGTAGTTTCGAAGGTTATTTGAACTTTGAAACCCCTGGATTGTAGAATATTTAGTTTTGCACAGTTACAACGTTTTTCAGATGCAAGTGAAGGTGGCTATGGAGCAGTGTCATTTCTCCTCTTACACAATATGCCCTCTAAGATGCATAATGTTTTTATCATGCGGAGTTGTAAGGTAGAATGCTTGTCAATTTAAGTTCCATCCGTCGTATAGCTCTCTTTTGCTGCGATGACAAGCTGTACTGCCACGTTGCTGTGGAGGTACTTAAACATGCAGCCTCGCGATGCAATGGATTGGTCTGATAGAACCTTTACACACAGGTACTAAAAATGAAGAATAGAACTACCAGGTTACGAACTATCGTTGCAGCAAAGTTCCAGAAATTCTTAAGCTCTCACAGGCAACTTAATGGAGTCCTGTAAACTTTTAAAGCAACCCGGCAGATCAGACCTCCAGAAGTTTGAAGTTTGATACTTTCCTGAAAAATGCTGCATCGGTGTGAGGATAGTTTTGTACAATCGGAAGTGAATTGCCGGCGAATAGAGATTGTTCGGGAAAATCCCTGCTAGATTATCTGTTAGTCAAAAGGCATGTTAAATTAATATAGAAAATAGTAAAAAGGGGGGGGGGGAGTATGATCCAACTGACACGTATAACATTTATAATTCAACAATTCTCAACTTCGATCTGCTTGAGGAAAATGGTGGCATGAATTCTTAAGAACCTGCTATCTTTCTATGTCTTAAGGGAAAACAATGGAACATTGCAATAGAAGTGAATTCCAGATTAATTTTCAAATTTGTAAATGGAAAGAAGTATGGAATTTAAAAAGATTATTTTCAAGCTGAATCCAGAACCTAAAGTTCATGTCTGGCTTGTTAGTGGATAGCTTAGTAGTTTAGCCATCGTCGAAAACACTAAACATACTGACAAACTGGCAACGCATCTTTATTTCTCAGTTAGTATTCTATGGCATATATTTCAAAAGGTGAGATATTGTTAACGTAACTAAATGCTTCGGCTGGTGGCGTAGTGGTAACAGTTCTGGATTTCGGGGTGCGAGGTCCTGAATTCAAATCCGACCGGCTTCATTGCACGCTTTACATCAGTGGGTCGGTTAGGAGATGGTGATCTCATTAAAAAAAAACTTACACGGCAGATGCCCCATATTCAAGATGCGACTTGTCACGGTCGTTTCCGTTGACTACATTTTCTCTGGAAATTTCCTTGTTCCTGTGTTTTATCGGGCTCCTTCATTAAGACAACTGATTTTCATCCGAACCGGCAGGATAAAAACTCCGGATTACAGCTACTCGGGGCTGGTCCATCACTGAAGCCAGGGCGTCGATGCACGTTCGGGCCTAATAGAATATCATAGGTCTTCTTTGGTTTTGTTCTTTCATGCTTAGCTGCGTATTACAGGCCGGGTTGCAGCTACTCCGAGCCAAGTTACGAATTGTCTGTCGTTGATGGGTTATGTCGTCTCTTGTACAGCTGGGGCTTGCTGGCCTTTTGCCGCTCCTCCGAGCTAAGAAACGAAATGTCTGTCTTTAGTGTTGTCAGCTCCGTGTCCAAGTTCGAGTCCCTGCTCCGTGTCAAGTCCCGAGTCGGGCTCCGTGTTCATTTTCCGAGTCCTGGTTCCGTGTCCAAGTCAAGTCCGAGTCCCGGCTTCGCGTCCATGTGTGTGTCATGGCTCAGAGTCCAAGTCAAATACAAGTTCAGGCTCCGAGTCCAAATACTTAAAATTGCTACCGGGACGTCTAAAATCTCAAGTAGAGCGTGCATTTTCCTCCCAGGATATATTATGATTATAGTTGAAACGCAGTGCCACGGATCACATTGAACATTCACGTCTTTCAAGAAAGCACAGGATTTCCCCAGTAGGTGCGTATCAAATCTCTCTGTCCGGACACGTTTATACACAAGATCATTTTTTCACTAGAGCCACAAGTCTGAGTAGCTACAGTCCTGGAGCTGTTTGTTGATTGTCTTGAAGAGTTTGACTTGACAAAGATTACTTCGTGCCTGGTTATGTGATGTTAGCCTCTTGCCTTAGACATATGCATATATGTTAAGATGTTTATCGATGAAGATGTAATATGTACTATTTCACTTTACTGTAGAAATTATGATATTGCAATTAGCTGATGCGGTATAAGTCGCGACCATGTATCTGTTTTATGTCTGTCTGTATTTTATTTAATGTTGTGGTATTTATTATTACGTTCAATTATAATTTATCATTCGGTGTTATTGAACGAAAATAATATAGCCACAGATTCGGCCGTATATCTTTGGATGTTTGAATGCTTATTTCACTATTGTGATTATTTTGCTAATTGTGCGCTTTAATCGGACTTTCTTCATATCGCTAAATTGGGATACTCGTCTTTTCTGATTTCGTAATAAATTACCGAGTATGCTTTGTCGACCTGATTCTCAGTTATTTTGAAGCGCGTAATACAGTGTAAATTCCCTTCTTCATACGCTCCGTGGATTTATTTTATTTATACAAGATGCTGCGACTTGCGGCGATGAGGTTCTTTCAAAACCAGCACGAGGCCATTACCTACTTAATGCGCAGCACTGAATTTTTTTCTCCTTCATTAGAAAGGCCATAGAGACGTTCTGGTTAAGAAAAAAAAACAACAAAATAACGCAGCACGTGCTTCCTCTGAAGCGGGGAGAGAGACAGACTCTGAGGTTTAAAATAATGAAGTACAGGCGTAATACACGTGTTCCTAAAGAGTGAATACGGGTAATAATAATACGAAGTTATCATAAACTGGACTATATATAAATAAGGAACAGACATTTTTGACGTTCTTGAATGGAGAATGTTAGCAGAGCACTGACAGTTAGTTGATTGTCTTTGTGAATAATGATTGATCGTTCAATTTAGTTTGTGGAAAAATTGTGGAAAAAATATAATAATTAGAAGAGTCACCGGCTGCGTTGTTTTGAGAATCATAGTCATTAAACTAACAAGAGTTACGAGATAAGAGTTAAACAGAATAGAACGATATATCAATTAAAATTGAATGATACACTCGCTCGGCTGCGAGAGTCCGCCTTTCAAATGAGCGTGAAAAGGAAGCCTGTAGGTATTCAATCTACTGTGGAAACCAGATATCTGATGTATGAAGGATATTCGTAAAAGAAGATACAACAGTCAACAAAACCAGCAATGTGGGTCGCTTTTTGTCTGAGGAAATTACAACTTGATTGGTGATGCATCCAGCGTTTGCACAGCAAATCCTTGCAATGTCAACTGAAAGGGAATTAAGAAAGGTACTGGATAAGGAGACAACAGTGTTAGGTATACCATTGGAAATTTCTAGCAGATTAAGAGTAAAAAAAATGTCAACTGAAAATTTCACACACTAGTTTTACATAGCATATCTGCTCCCTGCACCATACCTGGTTTGGAGTGTAAAACCTTTCACCCAGCACTGGGTAGGGAACTAAATTACCTTCATTACTGATCATCAATAATTAATATATATTCTAGCTCCACATAAGCATGTTTCACTGTGGGTAGCGGCACGACTACAGAGACAAATATCTGAGACGAACTGACAACTCCTGAAACAAGGAGCACAATGTTTAACTTCGAGGGACGTAAACCTGGCGAGCAACTGTGTTGGTGAACAAAAGCGAATGTTAGAAAGATTCAGGGCAGAACTGGATCACGGCCCTGGACAGTGGAAATAATGTGCTCTATCCTCCGGAGACGACACGTTCATCATGTGGGGAGCTTAGAATCAATTCATGGAGAAGACAGGTCTCCAAAGCAGTGAGAAAAACCTCCTGAATTCCCAGACTCAGTTCCTACCACACCTAAAGAGCAGGCCCGAAGTGTGATATTGGTTTATTGCAACAAATTTCACCTGTCAGGTAAAATTGTACTCCCACTACCATTGACAAGAAAAAAGATATCCCGCAGGTATAGGAAATTAACCACAACGATTGAACCTTTAGGTTTGAATGGGGCAATTCAAACTTTATGGTGCTGTAGATCTTAATAGTTTAAATATATTGTTTGATTAAGCATTCTTTGGGACTCCGCCTTCCGCTCACGGACATGTGAGACATAGTTTATTTTTCTCTCCGCCTTTAATCTCTCCCTTTTTCGACTTAAACTTTGAAGTTTAAACTTTATTCAGTCGGATCTAAAGAGCAACTGTTATAATTATGACTACCCTAAGAAATACCAAAAGGAACCCGGACCCAGGCAACGGAAAGCCAAAAAAGGCTGACGAGTTCTTGGTTGAAGAGACTAGAGACTCAAATCAACAGTATCGTCACTGAAATAACTCAACTAAAAGAAAAAAAATGAAGAAATAAAATTGACTCTCTGAGCCTCGATCTAAAAGAAGTTATTCGAAATGTGGCTGAGCTTTTTTATATAACCATATAAAAATCACAGCACGGAAACAGGCCAATCCGGCCCTCCTAGTCCGTGCCGAACTCTTAATCTCACCTAGTGCCACCTACCCGCACTCAGCCCATAACCCTCCACTCCTTTCTTGTCCATATACCTATCCAATTTTACCTTAAATGACACAACTGAACTGGCCTCTACTACTTCTACAGGAAGCTCATTCCACACAGCTATCACTCTCTGAGTAAAGAAATACCCCCTCGTGTTTCCCTTAAACCTTTGCCCCCTAACTCTCAAATCATGTCCTCTCGTTTGAATCTCCCCTACTCTCAATGGAAACAGCCTATTCACGTCAACTCTATCTATCCCTCTCAACATTTTAAATACCTCGATCAAATCCCCCCTCAACCTTCTACGCTCCAATGAATAGAGACCTAACTTGATCAACCTTTCTCTGTAACTTAAGTGCTGAAACCCAGGTAACATCCTAGTAAATCGTCTCTGCACTCTCTCTAATTTATTGATATCTTTCCTATAATTCGGTGACCAGAACTGTACACAATATTCCAAATTTGGCCTTACCAATGCTTGTACAATTTTAACATTACATCCCAACTTCTGTACTCAATGCTGTGATTTATAAAGGCCAGCGTTCCAAAAGCCTTCTTCACCACCCTATCTACATGAGACTCCACCTTCAGGGAACTATGCACTGTTATTCCTAGATCTCTCTGTTCCACTGCATTCCTCAATGCCCTACCATTTACCCTGTATGTTCTATTTGGATTATTCCTGCCAAAATGTAGAACCTCACACTTCTCAGCATTAAACTCCATCTGCCAACGTTCAGCCCATTCTTCTAACCGGCATAAATCTCCCTGCAAGCTTTGAAAACCCACCTCATTATCCACAACACCTCCTACCATAGTATCATCAGCATACTTACTAATCCAATTTACCACCCCATCATCCAGATCATTTATGTATATTACAAACAACATTGGGCCCAAAACAGATCCCTGAGGCACCCCGCTAGTCACCGGCCTCCATCCCGATAAACAATTATCCACCACTACTCTCTGGCATCTCCCATCTAGCCACTGTTGAATCCATTTTATTACTCCAGCATTAATACCTAACGACTGAACCTTCTTAACCAACCTTCCATGTGGAACATTGTCAAAGGCCTTGCTGAAGTCCATATAGACTACATCCACTGCCTTACCCTCGTCAACATTCCTCGTAACTACTTCAAAAAATCCAATAAGGTTTGTCAAACATGACCTTCCACGCACAAATCCATGCTGCCTACTCCTAATCAGATCCTGTTTATCCAGATAATTATAAATACTATCTCTAAGAATACTTTCCATTAATTTACCCACCACTGATGTCAAACTGACAGGTCTATAATTGCCAGGCTTACTTCTAGAACCCTTTTTAAACAATGGAACCACATGAGCAATACGCCAATCCTCCGGCACACTCCCCGTTTCTAATGACATCTGAAAGATCTCCGTCAGAGCTCCTGCTATCTCTACACAAACTTCCCTCAAGGTCCTGGGGAATATCCGGTCAGGACCCGGAGATTTATCCACTTTTAAATTTCTTAAAAGCGCCAGTACTTCCACCTCTTTAATTGTCATAGGTTCCATAACTTCCTTACTTGTTTCCCACACCTTACACCATTCAATATCCTTCTCCTTAGTGAATACCGAAGAGAAGAAATCATTCAAAATCTCTCCCATCTCCCTCGGCTCCACACAGAGCTGACCACCCTGATTCTCTAAGGGACCAATTTTATCCCTCACTATCCTCTTGCTTTTAATATAACTGAAGATGCCTTTCGGATTTACTTCCACCTTATTTGCCAAACCAAACTCGTAACTTCTTTTAGCTTTTCTAATCTCTTTCTTAATTTTCCTTTTACATTCTTTATATTCCTCGAGCAATTCCTTTACTCCATGCTGCCTACATCTATTGTAGACATCCCTCTTTTTTCGAACCAAGTTTCTAATATCCCTTGAAAACCATGGCGCTTTCAAACCTTTAACCTTTCCTTTCAACCGAACAGGAACATAAAAATTCAGTATCCTCATAATTTCACCCTTAAATGACCTCCATTTCTCCATTACATCCTTGCCATAAAACAACTTGACCCAATCCACTCTCTCTAAATCCCTGCGCATCTCCTCAAAGTTAGCCTTTGTCCAATCAAAAATCTCAACTCTAGGTCCAGTCCTGTCCTTCTCCGTAATTATATTGAAGCTAATGCTATTGTGATCACTGGACCCGAGGTGCTCCCCAACACATACATCTGTCAGCTGACCTATCGCATTCCCTAACAGGAGATCCAACACTGCCCCATCTCTAGTCGGTACTTCTATGTATGTGGCAAAAAACTATCCTGCACACATTTCACAAACTATAAACCATCCAGCCCTTTTACAGAATGAGCTTCCCAATCTATGTGTGGAAAATTAAAATCTCCCACAATCACCACCTTCTGTTTACTACAAATATCTGCTATCTCCTTACATATTTGCTCTTCCAACTCACGCTCCCCATTAGGTGGCCTATAATACACTCCTATCAGTGTTACTACACCTTTCCCATTCCTCAATTCCACCCAAATAGCCTCCCTAGAGGAGCTCTGTAATCTATCCTTCCAAAGCACCGCCATAAGATTTTCTCGGACAAGCAATGCAACACCTCCTCCTCTGGCCCCTCCTACTCTATCACACCTGAAGTAACTAAATCCAGGAATATTTAGTTGCCAATCACACCCTTCCTGCAACCATGTTTCACTAATAGCTACAACATCATAATTCCAGGTATCAATCCACACTTTAAGCTCATCCACCTTTCTTACAATTTTCCTAGCATTAGAATAGATACATTTAAGATACTCTCCACCTCCTCCTCACTTTTCATCCCTAGCAATGCATCGTTTGAAAATGGCTCAACAACGAATCGTCGAATATATCTTTTGCCAAATATTATGATTTAATTTGATCTATTTTATATGGTTTCCTTCCATTCTTATTCTATATAAACACGCATTGGTGGTTGATGATTATTTTTCGTTATTTTATATATATATACATACACACACATAGATAATGGAGAGACATATGGCTCCGGGGGTTGATTCCTAATGTTATTCTTTTTTCTTTGATTTTGTTGCTATTGATCTGTTTTTCTTCTTATTTCGGTGGGGCTCTTTTTCCCCATCTTTTCCTTATATACTTCTTTCGTTTTCCGAAATTACGATCAGTGTTTTTTTCTTCAGCTTTATTGTATACATATTAATTTGTTGAAGTTTATTGTCATTATATAGCTGTAGTAGATTATGTAACAAGAAAAAACATCAAAAAATGAAAATGAGCATTATATGTATAGTTACATAACAGATTACGTGTTAAATGAAATTAAATGCATGCGCAGCAAAGGCCAATACGTCGCCCCATGAAAATAAGAACTCCAAGTGGAGAGGCTTTCTTTGCTCCGTTCTCTTTACTCAGATTAATTTTTGATAAAATAACAGTGAAATCGAATATTAAACACCAAGTGTTACTTTGAGCCGGTGGTGTGTATGAACACCGTCTTCTATTCAACTCTCTGATGGTCTGTAGATCCAGTTTGGTGGAGATTCGATCCCTGGGAGAGTTTTTAAAGCGCTATCCACCTAGTGGAGAGTTTGGCATTCTTAATATTGATTTTGTAATTTCTACTGTTATGAATGCATGGAAGAACACCACAATGTATTTTCTCTTCATTCACATAAAAACTCTTCAGCGGGGCTGAGGACTGAGATGTCGGAATGTCGGTATTCAGTAGCGCATCGGAGTTAGAATGATTCAAGGCTCGGATCTCAGGGTGAGCGATGTATAACGGACGAAATCTGAGAGGGGTGATTCCCAGGAGGTGTGGGTTGTGAGGCACCAGAATGCAGACTTCAATTTTACTGAAGGCAATGGCTATGTAATTGTATTGGTGTGAGAATTTGGTAAGGTCGTGAGATTTTTCGACCGAAGTCAAATAACATTGCAGGCAGATGGTTTCCCCAGATCATCGGTGAGCCAGGTGACTAGGCAAAATAAGGGTAGGAATACAAAATGAAATGAGTTTTTTGTGAGTCGGTAAGTACAAATTTGTGGACAAGAGCTACTCTCCAATACTCAAGTCCACAGGTCTTTTGCGCATTTTCATCATCCTAGTTCAAAAGGGAAAGCCATCAATTTCCGTTTAAGCAGAGGGGCTTCGAAATCAACTGAATGAGGAAACAAACGTACACACAGAGAGACCTTTCCAGAAAGATTCCTACTGCACGTAGTCCATTGTGGACTTCCATACACGTATAGCTGTCAAGGTGTCGAGGAATACTGAGCATGAGAATCAAGTTATGTTACTAGAAGGACAAAACGGCCACTCGTCTCCTCTTGCTTGTGCCTTCTCCTGCACGGTGTAAAAAATGGATTTGTGGGTGATCGAATGCTGCGCAGCGAGGGCAAATTATGTTACGCCACTATTCCACCATACTGTTGTGGGTGGCGGATGTATGGATCTGGGCAATGAACGATTTCCTGCTACAAGCGTTGGTTCTATACGCCTAGAAGTTGAGGTTCCTACCGCCCGGACTATTTCTGTGAACGAAACAAGCTTTCTGGATGATATTAGAGAGGGTCGTACTATCAGCAAGTTGTAATTTGTGATGGCTAGAGTTTATAAGCCTTTGTGTTCCTTGCGCTTCTCACTGCTATGCAAATCGCACAAAAGCCCTGATTTTTCCTGATGCTAACAGGCGAATCGCGCTTCCGAATTCCAACCCTAAAATCGAGGACGCCATTGAGAACCGAGCATGAAACAAACAGGCGAAGTATCTAGTATGCTAATCACTCTCCACTTCCTTGATGGTCGCAGAGCGGACGCAACTCAACAGCGTATTAGTAATAATTGTTGCCAATGAAGGTTTCACTTACCCAATTAGAGGTGCCCCCGACAGAGTCGCCAAGTTAGGAGAGAGATGAGGAGGATTGTTTTGGCTCTGTAATTGGTAATACAGAGATGGTGGGAGTTCGAAGTGTAAAAGGCACTAGGACAAGCAGTTGCAACATCGTGTTGCAGATCTGTTCAACCGTTCGTGTACTGCATTGTTGGTCTCAGAGCTAGGAGGCAGATTGCTGTTGAGATCGGAGGATTGTTTGGAATTAGCGAGCAGTGATCATTGGCTTCCTGCTGCTTTAGGATAGTGTGCTCCTGTCGACGGTTGATTTCCTTTAGGAGACCATATTTTGTTGGGTCAGTATCTATCCTTAAGAAATAGAGAAAAGGCTTCATCTAAAAAACAGAGCACGGACACACGTAAGGGCAGCACATAACTCCTATTGGGTGAAGTCATCGGAACACCATCATGGCAAGCCTTTTGTACCGATCATTTGGTGATTGCCAATGATGCGGCGTTTCTTTGGCATTTCCTTCTTATGAGGTCGAGTTGCTAGCTCAACGCTCAACCCAGCACGGATGGAAAGCGTGCAAGGCAGTCGGCTGGATTCAAACACGAAACCTTTCGCCTCGAAGTCCGGCGCTGATGCCACGACGCTACCTGCTGGATATGACTTATTAGTAAACCGACTCCAATCTGAACGAAGTTCGTCCAAATAGTCTATTGACGATGGAGAAGGAGAATAGTATTTGCCTCTAGATCGCGGACATTTTAAGACGACTGACACAGGATTCTAGCATTGGGAATGGCCTCTATTGGATGCCAACTATCAAGTACTCATGCATCAGAATAATATTTGTCATCACGCATCTCAACGTAGAGCGGTCCTTTCTGTGTTGATTAACCATTGGAAAACTATATTGGAACAAGAGACAATTGAGCACAAATGTCTTGCAGGATGGTTACCATGGGAATGAATTCAACCGGGGCCTTAAAAGGGAAGGTGAAAAAAAGGGTTTTTCAAATCGTGGAAAAAGCTACCGCATGTCTTCCCAATTTCCCTGTTGGTCCCGGAAAGTCGCCAGGATCCTGATGAAATAACGGATATGTACGTGCCACAAACAGCAAAGGGAGCTCACCTTTCTGCTTACCCAGTGCAAAGATGACCCGGGTCTCAGTGCGGTCAAATTCCCTATGCATACAAAGCAGCGAATTTCCGACAGATGGGCGTGCTGTGGAAACCCGAGGTGGGCAAATAAGGTGTATGGATACGTCTGCGGTAGCAGAGGATGACATAGGTAATGAGCAGAAAATTGCATTCGACGGCGCAAAGCCGCTGTTGAGCGCCGATAGCTTTTTGACACCGCCTGTAAAGAAAGAATGGAAGTAAGACAAGAGAATTATAAGATAATCAACGGGAAATATCACACCATAAGTTAGAATTGGATTATAAGTTTACACACATTAAGGTTGCAGAACAATTTTTGGTTGAGGACTAAACAATCAGGAAGGACTGACGATCCCTCATGAAAATGGTAAGTTTGGCATCGAAACGTAGACTATAATCGATACTTCTACAGTTGGAAACAGCAGCATGTACAGGAGAGTTTACGGGACATCAACTATCGCACAAAATCTCATTTGTGTTTCTGCGTAGTAATAAAGGAATCTTTCCCGAACACATTTGCCAAACTTTACCTCATCGAGTCCTTATTTCGCATGGGCGTCCAGAACAATATATGGGAAGTTAATATCACCAGTCTAACAACCTCATAGTTTCTTGCATCATTCTGTGACCTCTCGACCAAATTCTTCCTTTAAGTCTCCGATTATTGAGTGATCCGTAATATTGACCCATTGATGTGGTCATGCCTTTCGTAATTCTCAGTCCAGCTATAACGCCTCAGTTAGGTGAGTTGTGTGCAATGGAAACCCAAACTGGGCACATGAGATGTATGGAGACGTCGGCGGTAGCAGATGATGACATAGGTAATGACCAGAGGATTGCATTCGACGGCGCAAAGCTACTGTCCTGCGCCGATGGCTTTTGGGACCTTCGACTGAGCTTTGTCACGACTTTTTACTGACATATATCGCAATCGTTTCTAATTTAATCCCTGCTCTTCTGCCACGTCCAAAGCAAAGGAAGAACGTGATACTGAGTTGTTATTCATGCCAATTCTGCAAATATGTCTCACGAATGGCTGAAAAATCATAAAATCCTTTGTCTGTCCAAGACCTGAACTCAACAGACTTACTTAAGGGACCTCTGGCGGGGAAATAAATACAGCTTAGGACATCTTTCGCAACATTTTTAACGTCTGAATTGCTGACATTGTCGGGAATGTTAACAAAGTCTGTCTTTAAGAACTGACCAGCGCCTCGTGGAACCAAGGCTTGCGGCAATGAAAAAAGATTCTGTTAAGAAGCCTTCTGCAGCCAAATTACAAAATATCACAGACCTACGCTGTACAGTAAACTCATAACTTATATAAGCAGCCAAAGTAAAATTGACATTTTCTGAACAACGATTGTTTCTTAATGCTCCGTTATCTATACATGGGATACAGGAAGCTGTGAGACAGCTCCAAAGTGTGAAGACTCCTGGTCCTTATGCAATCATTAATAAATTCTATAAAGACATTACAGGGTTTTTATCAGAGCCTAAGCTAAAAAAATTTCAATGATGCATTTAACTGTGGTCTCCTCCCACCATTATTGAGAGAAGCTAATTTCTCCCTAATTCTAAAGACAGGTAAGATCCCTGATGATTGTGCCTCCTACACGCCTATTTCATTATTAAATGTTGACTTCAAAATCTTATCGAAAACCTCAGCGGTGCGATCAGAAATTGTGTCATCTTTTGTCATAGAAGAAGAATAAAAGGGTTTTGTAAAAGGCCGTAGATCATCTAACAGTATCAGAATATTACTTAATGAGATTCAGGCATGTCCGCAGCAGGCAGTAGATGGCTTGATTGTTTCCTTAGATGCAGAAAAGGCCTTTGATCGTGTCGAATGACCGTATATTTTTTTCTTACATTAGAACGATTTGGTTTGGGCATTAATTTTATTAATTGGGTGATGGTTGTTTACAATTACCCTTTGGCTGCAGTTCTCACTAATGAGATTAGGCCCGATAATTTTAGTATTCTGATGGGCAGCCGGCAGGTCTGCCCTTCATCGCTACTACTTTTCCCAATAGTGATCGTGCCATTGGTTCAGGCTCTACAGCGAGACCCGAACATATCTGCTGCAGATATAGGACTAAATTCAAATAAAATTAAATTGTATGCGGATGATGTTGCAATTTTCTTATCAAACCGTGCTATATCAGTGCACCACTTATACATTGCATCAATACATTTTAGACCATAAGACCATAAGACAATAAGACAAAGGAGCAGAAGTCGGCCATTCGGCCATCGAGACTGCTCCGCCGTTTCATCATGAGCTGATCCAATCTCCCATTTAGTCCCATTCCCCCGCCTTCTCACCATGACGTTTGATGCACAGACTACACAGATACCGATCAATCTCTGCCTTAAGTACACCCAATGATCCGGCCTCCACTGCCGAGCGCAGCAACATATTCCACAGATTCACTACCTACTGGCTTTAAAAAAAAAAATCCGCATCTCTGTTATGAATGGGCGCCCTGCAATCCTCAAGTCATGTGCTCTCGGAACAGACTACACCGCCTTGGGAACCAGACATTCCACATCCATTCTGTCCATGCCTTTCAGCATTTTCAGATGTTTCTATGAGATCCCCCCTCATTTTTATAAACTCCAAGAAGTACAGTCCAAGAGCTGTCAAACTTTCCTCATATGTTAACCCTCTCATTACCGCAATCATTCTAGTGAATCTTCTCTGAACCCTCTCCAAAGTCAACACATCCTTTATTAAATATGGAGCCCAAAACTGCACACATTATTCCAAGTGAGGTCTTACCAGTGCCTTATAGAGCCTCAACATCACATCCCTGCTCCTTTACTCTATTCCTCTGGAAAAGACTGCGAACATTGCATTCGCCTTCTTGTTCACCGACGCAACCTGGAGGTTAACCTTAAGGGTATCCTGCACGAGAACTCCCAAGTCCCGTTGCATATAAGAAATTTGAGTTTTCTCCTCATTTAAATGATAGACAGCCCGTTTATTTCTCCTACCAAAGTTCATGACCGTACACTTTCCGACATTGTAATTAATTTGCCACTTCTTTGCCCATTCCCCTAATCTATCCAAGTCTCTCTGCAGACTCTCTGTTTCCTCAGCACTACCGGCCCCTCCACCTATCTTCGTAACATCAGCAAACTTAGCCACAAAGCCATCTATTCCATAGCCCACAAAGTACACTGCAGATGCTGTGGTCAAATCAAGACGTCCAGAAAATCTGGATGAAATCAGCAATTCGGCCAGCATCCGCTGAAAGAAGCAGTCAACTTTTCGGTTCGAGACCCTACGTCAGGACTAAAGAAGTGGGGGGGTGGGCAATGGCCCTATAAAGAAGGTGGGGGAGGGGGGAAAAACAATCAGAGGAAAGATCAAGCGGTGGGCGAAGGGAAGCAGGGAGGGGACAGGCAGGAGGTGTAAAGGAGGAATCTAAGGGGAGCGCAATATGGGTATTAGAAGAAGACAGAGTCATGAGAGGTGATAGGCAGCTAGAAGAGGAGACAGAGTGAAGATGGGATGGGGGAAGGTATAGAGAGGGAATTACTGGAAGTTGGAGAATTCGATGTTCATACCAAGGGGCTGGAGACTACACAGACGGTATATGAGATGTTGCTCTTCCAATCGCAGTTTGGCCTCATCATGGAAGTAGAGGAGGCCGTGTATGGTCATATCCAAATGGAATGTGAAGGAGAGCTGATGTCAGGGACAACCGGGAGATCCTGTCTGTTGTAGGTACTCGACGAAGCGGTCCCGCAATCTGCGTCGGGTCTCGTCGATGTAGAGGAGGCCGCACCGGGAGCACCGGATCCAATAGATTAACCCAACAGACTCTCAAGTGAAGTGTTGCGTCACCTCGAAGGACTGCTTAGGGCCCTGAATGGTGGTAAAAGATGAGGTGTAGGGGCAGGTGTCGCATTACGCTTGCAGGGATAATTCAAGTCGTTGATATACAACGTAAAAAAGAAGCAGCCCCACCACGTACCCCTACCGAACACAATTGATAACCGGCAGCCAACCAGAATGCGATCCGTTTATTCCCACTCTCTATTTGCTGCCGATCAACCAACGCTCTATCCACGTATGTAACTTTCCTGCAGTTCCATTGGCTCTTATCTAGTTTAGCAGCCTCATGTGCGGTACCTTGCCAAAGGCATACTGAAAATCAAAATACAAACATCCACTACATCTCCCCTGTCTAGCCTACTTGTTATTTCTTCAAAAAAGTTGCACTAGGTTTGTCAGGCAGGATTTTCCTTTAAGGAAACCATGCTGAGTTCTGCCTATCTTGCCATATGCATCCAGGAACTCAGTAACCTCATCCTTGACAATCGACTCCAACAAATTCCCAACGACCGATGTGAAGCTAACTGGTCCATAATTTACTTTCTGCTTCCATGCCCCCTTCTTAAATAGCGGAGTGACATTTGAAATATCCCAGCCCTCCGGAAAGAGGCGAAAATCTATTAAATTTTGGCAGATCATTACTAATGCCTCCGCAATCTCCAATGCTACTTCCTTTGAGAACACGAGAGTGCATTCCATCCGGTCCAGGATATTTATCTACCCATAGACTATTCAGCTTCCTGAGTACTTTGTCTGTCGTTATTGGGACTGCGCATATCTCTCTTCCCTGACACCCTTGACTGTCCGGTATATTGCTGAAGTCTTCCTCAGTGAAGACTGATGCAATATACTCGTTCAGTTCCTCCGCCTACACCTTATCTTCCTATGTGCCATTACAATTTCTCTGGCATCATTTTCTATCGGTTCTATATCTACTCTCAGCTGTCTTTTAAATTTTATATACTTGAAAAAAGATTTTAGCATCGTCTTTGATATTATTTGCTATAGTCCTTTCATAATTCATCTTTTCCCTCTTAAAGACCTTCATAGCTTCATTTTGTAAGCTTTTAAAAAACTTCACAATCCTCTGTCTTCTCGCTAAGTTTTTCTTCCTTGTATGTCCTCTGCTTTGCTTTTACTTGGGCTTTGACTTCTCTTGTCAGCCATGGTTGCATCCTTTTTCCATTCTCAAATGTCTCTTTTTTTTTTGGAATATATCTGTTTGGCAACTTCCACACTTCTCGCATAAACTCCAGTCACGGCTGCTCTGCCGTCCTTCCCGCTAGTGTCCCTTTTCAGTCAACCTTTGTCAGTTCTTCACTCATGCCACTGTAATTTCCTTTACTCTACTGAAATACTGACACATCGAATTTCGGCTTCTTTTTCTCAAATTTCACAGTGAACTCAATTATGTTGTGATCACTGCCTCCTAAGGGTTCCTTCATTTCCATCTCCCTAATTACCTCTGATTCATTACGCAATAGCCAAGCTGGTACAGACGATACCCTAGTGGGCACAACTGCAAGCTGTTCTACAAAGCCACCTCGTAGACAATCTACAAATTCTCTCTCTTGAGATTCAGTGCCGAACTCACTTTCCCAATAGACTGGCACTTTAGAATCCCCTACAATTACCATAACACTGTCCTTCTGGCAAGCCATTTCAGATTATAAAATCAAGTTTACTAAATCAGAGACTCGGGGTGTTTTCCCCTTTAAATTGTCGCAGAAAGGTTTTGTTTACCTAGGCATATTTATCCTACCAACTTCTGATCAATTGTTCAAAGATAACTTTACAGTTATTTGATGCAATGAAACTAGATCTGGAGCGAAGGGACACTTCTCCATTTCATGGGTTGGCCGAACATCCTTGCTCAAAATGAACATTCTTCCTCCTCTGCTCCAACCAGTATGAATTATTCCAGTCATAGTTACCCAACAAATAGTTTAAAAAATAAATGGTATGTATGTTTCTTTTATCTGGAACAAAAACAAAACTGTATTAAAATACCCAAGTTACAGCTTGCCCAGTAGTCCAGACGGTCTGGATTTTCCAGACATCAAAAATATCAATTAAGTTTTTTTCTTATCTTTTGTGTTTGACTGGGTTTGCAGAGACTCGTCCACAATTTGGCTTGACATTAAAGCTTCACAAACAAATTATCATCTTATACTTTGCTTTTCATCAATGAGATGAAACTTGTTAAGGAATATTGTCGTAATTCAGTAACGATTAATACTGTCAGCGTTTGGAGGGCGTTGCGAGAAATTGAGGGCAACGCAACAAATATATCACCCTTCACTCCAATAGCCGGCAGTCCAGATTTTCAGACTGGCGTCATGAATGCTGGATTTAAACTTTGTATTTCTGAGGATATTTTCCATCTAGGAAATTTGTTTGATGAAGTAATGATGATGTGGTTTAGACAAATAGTACACACATTTAACATACCCAAGAAGGACCTTTTTCGTTTCCTTCAGATATGAGATTGTATACAGAAAAAGAAACGCATCATTGCCAACTGATTTCTAACGTTCTGTCAGAGAAAATAGGGTGTTTTGTTCTAAGAGTGAAGTCTCCATTAGCACTTTTTACTGCACCCTGATGGAATGTTCTTGTGGGAAGTTGAGCATCTGTGAAGAGTCTTGGACGAAGAGCTGGGAGTAGAAATTAGAGCAGGAACATGGGAAGACATCTATGATAATGCAACGGAGTTTTCTGATTGTAATGGAACTCAAACATTGCATCTCAACATTCTGCATAGGGCCCATTTGTTTCCAGATCGTCTCTCGAAATTTAAGACAGTGTTTTCTCCAAAGTGTTCTAAAGGTAAAGTAAATGCTGGAACTGTCATCAACTGTTTTTGGACTTGTCCCAAACTTCAGGCATACTGGAGTGATATTTTGGTTGAAATGGAAAGATTCTGAAGATGTAACTTGAACTGGACCCTGTGTCTTTCTTGTTCAACTTACCCAGAAGTCGTACTATTAATGCAAATCAGAAAAAAAAATAATTTGACACCCTGAATTTTTGTGCGAGGAAGAACATTTTACTTTTTTTGGATATCCGAGAAGGCCCCTAGACATTTTGTTTGGCGTAAATTAATCATGGAATACATTCCTTTGGACTTTTTGACATGTACGGTACACTCAAAAACTAATAGTTATCATAAATCATGACAGCCTTTTTTGCAGTGTATAGATGTAAATCTACCTGCTGTACAAATAAGGCTTTTTGTATATGATGTTGCGGAGATGTCTATAGATTGATCGATGTAAATTTGCGGGATCGGACGGCATCCCAGGGCGGGTACACACGATGTGCGCGGCACACTGTCAGGTGTGTTTACAGTTATGTTTAAACTCTCCGTCTCCCAATGTAGTGTGTAGTCGTAAGTCGAAACAAAGGTCATTGTCCCTCTACCTAAAAAGACCAAGTTATCATCTCCGAACGACTGGCGTCCTGTTGAACTCTGCTCTATAATAAGCATATTATTTTATTGGCTGGTCAGTGACAACACCTGTCGCATGCTACCACCCACACTGAACCCCCTACAGTTCGCCTATCGACATAACCGATCAACAGATGATGCAATAGCCACAGCTCTACACATCGTCCTTACACATCTAGAGAAGCGAGATACTTATGAATGAATGTTGTTCTTGGACTACAGTTCAACATTGAAAACCATAATTCCCTCCAGTTTCGAAAAAAAGTTCAGAGACCTCAGCCGTCACCCTACCTTATGTAGCTGGATTCTCGAGGTTCTGTTAGATCATCGCAGATGGTAATATTGGGATGCCTCGCCAATATTCTTATGACCTTCAACACACGCACCCTAGGTCTGTGTACGTAGCCTCTTCCTTTAATATTTGTATACCAATTACTGTCTCCATACGCAGAGCTACAATCTGCTAATTCAATTTGCTGAGGACAATACCGTGATTGATCTAATCTCAAACAATAATGTAGGAGCCGAAAGAGAAGAATGCGCCACCCTGACACAGTGGAGTCAACGAAACAGTTTATCTCCCAATGTCGCAGGGAAAAAAAAAACAAAGAAGCTGGCCGCGGATTACAGAAAGAATAGAGACTGACTACCTAACACTATTAACATCACTGGATCTTTAAAACTCATGTTCTTTGGCATACACATCACTGAAGGTCTGCCGTGATCAGTACATACCAGTTGTGTGGTGAATAAGACAACAGCGCCTCTTGCACCTCAGTGGTCTGAGGAACTTTGACCTCCAAATTCCAAGAATGCTCTACTCGTGCACAACTGAGAGCACCCTGACTGGCTGCATCACTGTCTGGTTTTGGAACCGTACTTCCCCCAATCGCAGAATACTGCAGACAGCGCATCGGTAGATGTTACCTCCACACTATTCAGGACATTTGCAAAGAGAGGCGTGTAAAAAAGGGCCCGAACGATCATTAGAATCCCGAGACACGTCAAGCACTAAATGTTCCAAATGCTACCGTCCGGGAAACGGGACCGCAGCATAAAGTCCTGGACCAACAGACTGCCGAACAACTTCCTCCACCGACCCATCTAACCGATTAAGTCATGCAGATACAACTGAATTTGTATTTTATTTTGACTGTCCTGTTGTACATACTATTTATGATAAATTATTATAAGTTGCACATTACACATTTACGGAAATGAAACGTGAAGATATGTTCTCCTCTTGTAAATGTAGGGTAGAGGAAATAATGTCAATTCAATTCAATTCATTATCCAAATTTAAATATCTGTTGTTGAGGGAGATTTCCACGGGACACACTGCACTGGTTGTTTAATGCCTTTCTCTTTCTTGTCAACCACTTTACCTACCTCCTGTAACTTTGGGGCACCGACCATCATTATGTCCAATCTATCACGCCCTCAGCATTTAGAAAAATCCAGCGTTCATTTATTTCTAGCTTCAGCTCCTTAAAACGAAGTGTAAGAAACTGAAATTGTCTGCATTTTATCGATGAGCAATCGTCAGTGATAATGGAAAACTCCGAGTCTTCCAATATCTTGCATTTATTAAAATCCCGATAATGATTCCGGCCAGGAACGCCGAATGCTTACTGTTTCCCATACATGTTGCGGGGCCTGTTGGGTTAATACTGCAACTTTTCTGTGAATTGCGATCAAGTATTCTGCCTGGCATACTTACAGTTCACCCTGAGCAAAACTAAAGAATGAAAAATGAACAATAAATAAACTACGGTGAAAAATAGCTGCTACGATATTTCGCATTCACCAACTCACGCCTAATCTCGCTGAAACATCGAAGAAGCAATGCCGCAATTTCCCTTTGTAACACTGTCGACTCCACCGACGGCCGCACCACTTAACCGTACCTTTATTGAACTGAATCTTGTCAATCAATCCATATCGCTTTTCAAAACAGGAAAATGCCGAAAATTTCATTCTAATCGGCGAACCTGAGTTAACTCTGACTTATCATAATTGCAATCTCCCATTGGCAGCATTTTGAAACACCAAATCGCGGCGAGCAGATGCCTTATTTTCGCAATCGGGGAAACTGTCAGAGCTCTGTCTTTTCACGCTTTGTATCTCTGATAAGCTCTGGCTAAAAGTTGAAATAGCTGCGAGTTGATGTCTAATGTACTCAATAGGCAAACTTGAGTGAGCTACGTCCTGACACGCTTCGGATCTCCGACTGGTCGCAATTGAAATACATATTTCATGAATTTCCATTTCCAACAGGCCGCATACCTTATTGTTCATTGAATTGCCTAGCCCATATTTCATGAACATAATTTTGAATTTATTTATTTGTGTATGTGTTTATTATTTTATTTATTCATCCGTTGATTAATTAACTGCATAATTAAATTATTTATATATTTGCCTATTTATTTGCTAACAATTCAATGCTGCTAGTGAGGTAATACTCAAGGTTATTAAAGACAAATCGTTAACTGCGGAGGTGCCAGGAAATTAAAGCTCCGCAGGCTATTTTCCGTGAGATCTCACCGAACCCAATCTAATCAGAAAATGCAGACAAATCCACGTACAATACTATTAAACAAAAAGAGCATTAGCCTTCCTTTTCGACTGTGGCACTTTGCTTTTCCACTTTTTCCTTAACCATGATATTTTCTCCCGCATCACCAATTATTTAATAAATATTTTGCTTTGTTATTGTAGCTCTGCAGAGCATTGCTTCACATTCGATATCATTTGTTTAATTTGCCTTGCGTATGCGCCGAGCTTCTCTTTGATTCCTTGTGTCCTCCTTAATTCCAGGTTCATTCAGGTACAACAGAGATAATATTACAGTACAACGTAACATAGAGTTTGCAGAGCACGGTGCGGTGCAGACCGATATAAATCACTTCATGATCCATCTAACATTTCACGACACCCTGCACATACTTTTGTCCTCCATTTATTCTATATCGACATGGCAGTAATTCCCTTTAATGTCAATTTATCTGACTCTACCTACATTTGCAGCGCAGTCCAGAATTTTACAGGAGGTTTGCAGTGGAATTCTCCACGTATAGTAGTAGTACTACTACTACTGCTACTACTACTACTACTACTACTGCTACTACTACTACTACTACTACTACTACTGACGATAATAATAATAATAATAATAATAATAATAATAATAATAATAATAATAATAATAATAATATAATCATCATCGTTAGCATCATCATCATCATCATGACATTAATAACACAATATAGCCCTCGACATCTTCGTAAAAGTGTCTTCCACTCAACTTACTGCAAAGCTGTGGTCTCTTGCTCTGACCATTTCTGCAGTGCATATCAACTTCATTTTATCTAAAACAGAATACTACGTTGTCCAGACCCCTGGACACAAACGGCAAGAATGATATCGAATGTGAAAAGTGTACGATGCCTGTGATATACGTTCTTCAATTACAGGCAAATTGAAACGTTTTTGGCAGCATATATCTTCCCATCCACACATTCTGTAGAAGTAAAGTAACCACGAGGGACTGGTGCATGGAATGCTGAATGTGCGATCCTAGGCTGTGGTAGAGAGTGTCAGCTCGTCCCGCGTACCTGCCGTCAAGATCATAGATTTCCATCACAAATGTTTAAAAAATGAAAATACCGGGAAAGCTTGGGGCAAACGTTTCTACATCAATAAATATCAAATAACTTTATTTTGAAAAAGCGTCCGGATCAAGGCAAATCAGTCAGTCTCATCCATTGATAGGCCGCCTCCGTCACACACGTAGAACGTTAGAAAGTCATGGGAGGGGCATCCTCACCCGGTTCAAAGACACGAAACAGATTGAAAAGCAACAGCTGTCCCTCCACAAACTTGTTGTTAAAAGTTCACTGTCCAACTCTGAAGTACATTGTACCATAACTCCGCAGGCAGTGAGTTCCATCTCCTCGTCACTTCTGCAATATACCGTGTTCACGATGAGATTCTTCCATTTTTTCACACTCTGGCTCTGCTTACGGCGTGAGTACCTTTCAGATATCTACAATACGACGTTTTTAAAAATCTGTTTGCTCTCTCTGATATTCAAACCGCTTAGATTTTTTCTGTGGTTCGACGGTGAGTACAGCTCACTTTTCTCAGTTTGATTTTCTTTATTCCTAGGTTCATTCGGGCAGACGGTGACTCAGAACCCGTCCATTGTAAACGTGAATGAGTGTCAGACTGCCACCATCACCTGCAGTTTCCAACGTGGTTCTTCTGGTGAATATCGCTTTCATACAGGAAAATTCTTCAGGACGTCCAACTCAGCGGCCGAACGGAAAGAAGTCACTCGTGGGGGGAGATTTACTATTTGGAATAAGAAAACAGAAATGCAATTTTCGTTGGAAATTCGAGATCTGCAAGTGGAAGACAGCGGCACCTATTACTGTCAAGCTGTGTACAAATGGCGTGAAGCACGATGACGGGCTTTGGCTTCGCGCTGTGCAAAAACTTTTACTGTAGCTTATTCCTGAGTCAAACGTAGCAGAATGGATCTGCTGGTTTGGTTCATATTCGTTTCTTGCTATTAACTCATCTTACAGTCTAGATCATCGTCAGTTTTTTTTTTCTAATCTTGTATATTCATTATGTTCTCACCTCGCTTGTGCATAGATGTTGTTGCCTACCCTCAGGTATGTGCCGGTAAATGTCGACAGATAATTAAGAAATATACATTCTTGTCGCCAACTACAAAATGAATCTTTCCAGAACACTTGGAAATGGAAAAAGCCATCGCTGGAAATCTAATTCCTGCTCGATTCTTTCATCGAGTCTCCAGCAGATTTGAAATTCACATGATATACTGTGTAACGTTTGGAACGAACACAGTGTAAGAGATCCGAACAAAAAAAAAAGATAAAAGTAATACCTAAATAAATAACTCATGTCTAAAATATAGTTTCTCCATATTCCATACAAAAATATAACCCTGGCGATATTTACCTAGTTATCTGTTCAGTTTATTTATAATTTCCATATAGCATATGTATGTTTGACTGACACATATGCTGTTTTATTTTCTTCTCGGAATTGGTCAGCAATGCGTGTTTATTTTTTATTTTAGTTAGGTCTTGGTTTCTCGCGAAGTACAGATTGGCCTGCCGGAAAATTGGGAATACTGCGTGCTATGTGTTGCATCAACGATCCTGGAAGCTTTGGGAAGCCTGTTGTGATGTTTGTTAAACATATTCACGTGAGTGTAGTTGTTGTACAGTGGAGACTGAGAAAAGGATCATTGTGTATCAATGGACGACTCATACACTAGATGGAACAGGGACAACGGTCACGGTTAGGCCCGGTAAGTATCCACAGAAATGGGCGATTCTTCCAATATCTCCCCCTTTTCAGTACCATTTGATAGACGATTAATTAATTTTAAATCATTAAGTTTGAAACGGGTTTGATGTCAAATCCTGCTTCTACAAATTGTGTCAGAGAGGCCGTAAGCACAGGTTGTCTTTTCCGGATTGGACGTTGCTGTAGAAATATTCAAATATTCGCATCAGTTCTGCTTGTGAACAACACATGTTGACACTCCCAAAAACGCCCAATCCCCAAAAATTAATAAATTAATAAATACGATAAATGAACAATCAGGTGCACCGAATGAAACCAGATTGAGAGGAGGCAGGTTAATAGGCAAAATATCAGAGATGCATTTATTTTCTACTGCAGTAGGTTTTGGAGAGCTGTATCGATGCATGGCTCTTCACGGTTGAAGGAGGGTGACTGGAATTATATGGTTTGTCTTGTGTGGTGTGATTCTGTAGACTGAATTTGCACTCACTGTGTAGAAAGACAAGGTGGCAAACTGAATTAACAGATTGAGATGGAGAGTGAAATTACTGCTATGAGATAGGATGAAATACGGGTGCAATCTTGCAGAAGAATCCAACCGACTTCTGTCAGACTGTGGGAAATATTGTTAGCAGCTTAAGGCATAACCCGCAAGGAGAAAAGAAATATATGTGTGTATGTATCTATATGAGTCACTGAGATGTAAGAAATAATGAAACGTGTTCTCCAATTTATTCTCAAATAGTATGGAGAATTGCATACCCCGCTGATTAAAATAAATAAATAAATAAATAAATAGACAAGTGAATAAATAAATAGATAGATAAGTAAATAAATAAATGATCAATTAATCAATAAATAAAGAAATAAAGAAACGAACTGATAAATAAATAAATATAAATAATGAATAAATAAATGAATAAATAAATAAATAAATAAATAAATAAATAAATAACAAGCGAATAAATAGATGAATGAACGAATAACTGACTAAATAAATAAATAAATAAATAAAGGGAAGAGAACAAAACCCTGAGATCAGCACGTGCTCAAATCCGTTTGAAAATAAACGTTTGCCTTTAGTTCCTCAGCGTATTATCAGAACATTCTGTACCGTTCAGTCGCCTTACTGTGATGACCATGTTAAAATGAAAGTGGCTGTAACTTATGTGGGGGGGCTGGGAAATTGTTAAAAAATGCTATGCTGGATGGAGCACCTATCAATTCGAACAAACGATCTAATCCATTATTACTATGAATTAAACTGACGTTTAAAATAAACACCGCAGAACTGTGATCAAAAAAAGTTCGGCCCATTATAAGTTTGTAGGCTCTGTGCAAATGTTGCATGAAATCAGTTCTTCCTTCCAAACAGACGTACAAAATATGAAATATGTTTTGATAATAGCAAGATGTCCGCAATTTATTGAGTCCCTAAATTAATTTAACTGCATCAATTCCTTATAATACTTGTCAACGACAATAAATATTGTTTACTCACTATTCAAATGAAACTGGTCTGCGTGAGAAATAAAAAAACTCCTTATCATATTTGAGATGCTTTTTTTCTGACAGTTTACGGTAAATCAGCAATAATCTTCCTTTACATTTATACAGAATCTATTTCCCTAACGTCTGAGAGTCCTGAACTACAAAGAACACTTTCCGACACCGCCATTTTAAGATGTCGATATGACGTTTATTGCCGCAACACTTTACACTGGTATCGGCAGCTTCCAGGGCAGGTACCAATATTTCTGCTACAGGGGAAAGCTTTTGGAGCACAGGATAAGATAAAAAATGCCGGTGAACGAATTACTGGTTTTGTCGATCCTGCTAAGAAAATCAGCCAGCTGACGATCTCCAAAGTGCAACTGAGCGACGCTGCTATTTATTACTGTGCAATGAGTCGGTTTACAGCACTGTGATGCAGTGCATGGACAGCGCTGTTCAAGAACTAGTGCTTTTCTCGTTACAAGCACACAGTGCTATTTAGCAGTTAGAGAACAACACAAAAACTCATATGTAGTAACCTAAAATACACCACTGCCGAGCACGGAGACAACGGCAGGAAACCACAATGCGGTGAGATTGTTAGATGAATGGTGATAGGGAAAATAAAAGTACAAGAATCAAGACCCACACTACCCAGGAGGAGATCATCATATCGGGATGGAAGCACTTGGTTCCAGCAACCATTTCCATGGAATTTGGCGGATCTACTGATTCTTCTCATTTCTACTGATGGATGACACAGAACTCTCAAGAATATATTCCTGGAGCCAAAAGTCATCACTGTCTTCAGTATTTTTGCATTTTAGATCAGAAGTTCATATGACATAGCAAAGAAATTGCGCCATTCAGCACTTCGGATGTGCCCCGTCATTTTATCATTATTGTTTGCAGATCCCAATATTTTCTCCAGTTTAGCCATGTGTTACATGCAATCCACCAGCCATTTTGAATGAAAGAACATCGCAGATCCGTTTGTTCCGTGTGAACGGCGGCAGAAGAGAGACGGACATTGAAATGTAACAGATTACAAACAATAAATCCATAATCTATCGCTTTGGAAGTATACGGCATCAGGAATTACAGATATCATTACGTTTCTAGAAACATAGAGACATAAAAACCTACAGCACAGTGCATGCACTTCGGCCTACAAAGTTGTGCCGAACATGACCCTACCTTATAAATTACTGGGATTATACATAGCCCTCTATTTTTCTAATCTCCATGCACCTATCCAAAGGAATCATAAAAAAATCCTATCGCTTCAGTTTCGTCAGAGCAGACACTTGTTCGTACTGGGATCCCCGGTAGTGCACTATAGTATGCATTTCACTTGAACGAATTCCTGCCACTGTAAATCGGAAAGCAAAGTAAAACATTTATATATATATGTCTTTGCGTGTGTGTACGTATGCATGTTTTGATTCACTGCTGCTGCATTCCTTTCCAAGTAGATACAATTATATAATTATATATATGAATGTATTGATTAAATACTGAGTTATATTTTGGGCGGCACCATAACGTAGCGGTTAATTCGCCTCTATTGCAGTTCGGGGAGTAAAAGTTCGGATTTCATTTCCGGTTAATAGTAAGTAGTTTGTGCGTCCTCCCCATGGAATGCGTGGGTTTCACCGAGTGTTCTTGTATCCTCTAACAGTTCAAAACTTCTCTGTGGTGTTATTAGTCATTGCAAATTGATTGTCCGATGATTAGGTTCCGGATAAATCAGGGCATTTAGTGGATTCTGCGGCTGCACAGTACGAGGGGATGGTATGGCTTAATGTGCGCCGCATCATTAAGCAAACAACTATGTACAACGTTCGAGGAATTGAAACAACATTTGCTCATAAAGACATATGGTAAGTAAACAGTTGTATAATTGATCTCAAACCATACAGCAATAATTAATATCTTTTATTTTCTCCAGAAACAATCAAGTTCCATTCTGATTCTATGGCTTCCATACTGGGAATTGTACTTTAATCTCAAATGCCAAATAGACCGTAATTTTCGTTGACGATTTCTTTTTATTAGGATGGGTTGATCATCATCTATTTGATTAGTACTACCCAAAATTCGGAAAAGTTCCCTGGACATCTCTGATGTTTATTTATCTTTTTTAAAATGTTTCGGAAGTTAAACTGCTTCCAGCAGATACAACTGAAAATCAAAAAGAGATGAGAATGTAAATCTAATAGAGATGTATTGAGACCAAAACAGCACAGAATATTTAAACAGGACTCACCCTCTGTCCGTTATAAACTGAATCGACACTTCCCCGTTGACTTTTCAACATATCACCAATAACTGTAATCCATCATACATTGTACCATTTGATTTCATGTGGAAAAGAGTTTACAATTAACACTGCAACTGCAGACTTCTCGACAGAATGTTCCTAGAGTGGAGAGTGGGACATCCGGTGAAATAGTTGAGATCAGAATCTAAGGGTTTATATCCATAGAATGCGACTCTATAGCTCACAGGTTTACACCAACGGCCGACTAATCTGTGGTTGTCCCTGTTTGTACGATTCTTTACTGAACGTTTCTCGCTAACCTCTCAGCTAAAGTACATTTTGTTTTAGCACAGAAACATGCACTGCTTTGTAGAATATATTAAATTCAGCTCTTTCAGAAGTGAGCGTGTATTTCTGAAGGGACCTCGGTTCTGCCTCATTGATTACCGTTTAAAATGAAGTGAATTGCCATTTGTTACCCTCGGAGTTATGGATGGTTACGCCGAAAAGAACAATTCCAAGGGAAGCAGATTGCATGATGGTGCTTAGGGGTTCCGCGACTTATCCGCTATTTGGTCTACTACCATACGTTTAAATTTGTATGTGTCAATTGGGGAATTACAAAATATTCCTCTTTTACCTCATGTCTTTCAATCTGAGTGCACGCGAGACATGCTGGCGGTTCTTGTCTTTTTCGATATGCTTTGAGAGATTAACCTTACCGTCGACCTGCGTCTGTTTTAACGTGGCGTTGGCCAAACGTCGATCTCAATTATATCTCGTAAATGCAGCTTTTCTGCTCCGTTGGAAGTAATGGGCAATCAGTGAAGGGAACGAACAGTCTCTATTTTCTAAGGAAGTTGCAACAGGCTGTTTGAGATCTTTTGACAGGCTATTATTTTGAGGCAGCAGCATCGGCACTGGTGATGCAAAAATACTAAGTAAACTAATCATAACAGTTTGGATCGGTGATTAGCTATAACCGTGTCTGTTTCCATTTACAGCTGGAGAGGAGATAACTAAACCAGCTGTCATTCATTCAGCACAATTTTGCACATTTCTGTCGATGAACTACTGAACAAGCAGCGTAACTCTCTTTCAAAAATATTTATTTAGCATTCCTGTCACAAGTATCTTTGCATGAAAATATTCCCCACTAAATGCAATATGTATATACAAAAAAGTCCTCTATGCTCCAGAAGAACACACACCACAGTACAACAGAACCTGCTTTATTATTTCGTACATTAATGTTACACATTGGTAAATTATTTTTGTGTATATCATTATTTTCTACTGTGCTCTGATTTGGTGCTGCATACTTCTAAGTATATTTTAAGTGTTGCAGCTGTAACGAAAGAAGTTCCCAAACAGGAACATAAAAATCATCACCATCATCATCTTTTTTCATCTTTCTTCTTCTTCTTCTTCTTCTTCTTCTTCTTCTTCTTCTTCTTCTTCTTCTTCTTCTTCTTCTTCTTCTTCTTCTTCTTCTTCTTCTTCTTCTTCTTCTTCTTCTTCTTCTTCTTCTTCTTCTTCTTCTTCTCCTTCTCCTCCCTCTCCTCCTCCTCCTCCTCCTCCTCCTCCTCCTCCTCCTCCTCCTCCTCCTCCTCCTCCTCCTCCTTCTTCTTCTTCTTCTTCTTCTTCTTCTTCTTCTTCTTCTTCTTCTTCTTCTTCTTCTTCTTCTTCTTCTTCTTATTATTATTATTATTATTATTATTATTATTATTATTATTATTATTATTCCTATTATATTGGTTCTGTTACGGCAAAGTTCAAGTGCAATAGAAAGCAGCGACAGTCAAGATTTCCATCAACAATTATTTTGCCTGGATTGCGGAGGCACAAAATCCGTCCACAAGTCAAACTCTTCTCACAAAATGACACAGCCAGAAATCCTGATCTGCTTGAATTTCTCGCAATGAAGATACTTTTTCTGAATCCAGATGGTTGTTGTGAAAATATCCGTTGTCATGCCGAATGCACTGCAGCATGTTTATTAGTACTGCGTCGGAGTTCGTGAAGTTTCCAAATGAGCCAATGCGTGAGTAGCGGAAATGTTACCCGTAAATGGAAAACATATGTTTTCACACAGAGAGTCTGACAACCTCACAGATTGGATTATGCATGAACATAGGGATATAATCAAAGAGAACGAATGTTTATCGAGAATTATTTGGAGTTATGCGATGTTTCACACTCGGCTTATCAGTAATCTCCACCAAGTGCATCAGTGCCTAAGAGGCTGTGTGTCTTCATCCATTTCTGAGTATACCCAGACCTGTATTTTCATGACGACTGCAGTCAAGCTATTGACGCTATAGACGCACATCATCCTGTCATGTTATGACTGATCAAAGTGTAACGTTGCTTAACACTGTATAATATAGAGTTTCAATTTCTCAAATGATCAAGATACATTTGGCAGAGTGTTTAAAAAATATTTCTGTACGACGTTTAGGTCACAAAGTAAATGGCAAAGTAGTTCGGTGACCCATAATGTGGATTTGGGATGTACATTCACTTCTTTGGTCAAGTGGTCTCCATGCCTAGAGATAGTTTTGAATTCTGTGGTTTTCCCATGAAAGTTTGTGCTTGATATTCAACATTGCAGTAATATGTGCATCGTGTTGTAAATCTATTGTTTCATGCAACATTCTTTATTTTTGACATAAATTACGATCAGTTGTATGTGCAATCAAGCTGAATCGCATACAACATCACAAAACATGTCATTAATGTGTATGTCACAAAATGTAAAATTGGACGTTTACAGTCGTTATTCCATCTCCGTGTCTTTCTTGCAATTAGAGATATATTTTGCAGCCAGAAGCATACGATGTGGAAGATTTGAATGAGCAGGAGAATACTATCTGTCTGTAGAACTGAAGCGAGACTGGCGAAATGTAATAATAGAGTGCTCAGAGATATCTTTTTTGAGTAGAGCAGATGGTCTGCCTACATAGCATCTGTTCAGGTAGCTGGCAGATTATTGAGATTAGTTGTCTCAATAATAATCCACCCTTCATCTTTGTTGCTGCATCTAAAAAATCTGAAGGGGTAATTACTGCATTACATTGAATACGAGCACCTTGGTGTAGCATTTTTCAGGAGCATTTCAATGTCTAAGTTGATACTTTCGGATACTTTCTGTCCGCATCGAACAAGAGACCATATCATTAGCGGTCATGCTGCAGACCATACGCTTCTTTCATGATAGCTTTGTATCCATGCTTCATTTCCTCATAAACGGTCGTTAGTTCAGTCTTCCGATTTCGATAGTCTTATTGTCTATTGCAGTACCCAACCGCTCAACAGATGACGACATTGCCACCACCCTCCACCTGGCCCTAACCCACCTGGACAGAAAGGCTCATACGTTCAGATGCTGTTCATAGACTGCAGTTCAGCATTCAATACTATCATCCCTCAGAAACCGATTGGAAAGCTGACTCTACTTTGGCTGAACACCTCCCTCTGCAACTGGATCCTAGACTTCCTGACTGGGAGACCACAGTCAGTCCGGATCCGAAGCAGCATCTACAACACCATCACACTGAACACAGGGGCTCCCCAGGGCTGCGTGCTCAGTCCACTGTTGTTCACTCTGCTGACCCACGGCTTTTCTGCAACACACAGCTCGAACCATATCATCAACTTCTTCGGTGATAGGACCGTGGTGGGTCTCATCAGCAAAAACGACGAGTCAACTTACAGAGAGGAGGTGCAGCTACTAACGGACTGGTGCAAGGCCAACAACCTATCATTAATGTGAAAAAAAATCAAAAGAGATGGTTGTTGACTTCAGGAGGGCACGCAGCGACCACTCCCCGCTGAAGATCGACGGCTCCTCGGTAGAGATCGTAAAGAGTACCATTTTTTTTGGTGTTCACCTGCCGGAGAATCTCACCTGCTCCGTCAACTCTAGCTCCAAAGCAAAGAAAGCCCGGCAGCGTCTGTACTTACTGCAAAAGCTGACCAAAGTCCATCTCCCACCCCCCATCCTCATTACATTCTACAGGAGTTGTATTGAGAGCATCCTGAGCAGCTGCATCACTGCATAGTTCGGAGATTGCACCATCTCGGATCGCAAGATCATGCAGCGGAGAGTTTGATCAGCTGAGAAGATCATAGGGGTCTCTCGTCGTGCTAACACAGACATTTACACTTCATGCTGCATCGGCAAAGGAAAGAGCATTATGAAGGTCCGCATGCATACATCATACAATCGCTTCTCTCTTCTGCCGTCTGGGAAAAGTGTCGAAGCATTCGGGCTCTCACGGCTAGACTATGCACCAGTTGTTTTCCCCAAGCTATCAGACTCCTCAATACCCAAACCTGAGACTGACACCTTGGCCTATTGTCCTGTTTATTATGCATTGTAATGCCTGCACTGTTGTTGTGCGCTTTACGCAGTCCTGTGTAGGTCTGTAGTCTCGTGTAGCGTTCCCTGTGTTGTTTATTTATTTATTTACTTATTTATTTGTTTGTTTTCGCAGTTCAGTCTGGCTTCTGTACTGTGTCATGTAGCACCATGGTCCTGAAAAACGTTGTCTCATTTTTACTTTGCACTGTAACAGCAGTATGGTAGAAATGACAATAAAAGTGACTTGACTTGACTTGACTTGAGTTAAGGATGACAGAGACGAAAGCGAAACTGTTATTCATCCGCTTTCGGATGTGATTATCGAGGAACATTTCATTTTTGTTTTGTTTTTTTATTCCTTTCTGTCAATAACCAAGTAAATCTATGAAAAATCTATGGCGAGACATCCGTTGAGGGAGATCATTGATACGGACACAATTTACAGTGCTCGATACAAATACCGAAATGTGTCTCCAATAATGTGAGCGGGAATATATCTCCCTGCGTGATCCTACATTGAATACCACAAGACGCAGGCTGCCTGAAACTCCAGCGTGTCGTTGACAATGCTTTCAACTTCTGGGAGGAGTATGCAAGCAAATAAACTGCAAAAATTACGACTTCAAGCTGAGGAGTCAAAGCAACACGGGAATCGAATATGTAGTTCACTGTTCTGTAGCGAACAAAAGTAAGGGAAGAGCTAACTTATCCGGGTCGTTCAATTTATTTTTACGTTTTTGAGATGTCACGAGCTAATGTCACGAGTTGTGTAGACAGAAAGTTATTATATGGCAGACGTATTCATATATATCTGAAAAAGGTTTTAGCGACGAGTTTAACATGGTAGTATTGCGTTCTGTGCTAGACGCTCTCGCTTTCTTCTAACTTCCTACCGAGTAGTTTGGAAAAAAAACAGTTATGAGCGAGCAGGGCTCTCCCTAGCAGTCCATAGTCTCTTCAACATCAAGCCTCATGATGTGCCTCCTCGCTAGCGAGACAATGAAACTGTAAATCTTTCACTGAACTACGGGAGGGACTCGGGACGCCCTAGTGAATGAGAAAGAGATCCGTACCTCTGGGAAAAGAGCTCCAGTGCCTTATGAGCAGCCTCGGCAGAGACGAAGGCTACTAGAACAAACGGAGGCAGAAAATCCAGAGTGGAGTAACATATGTGGCTGGACGACACTGAATGTCCTTTCAGCAGCTTCTGCAGGCAAACTGGTTCCAAATGTATTCCTTCCGTTTCGTTGGGATGGCCGCAGTGAGGCTAATAGTGGGGTTCCCAGGGCTTCCCAGGATATGCATTCTTTCAGCACATGATTGTGCACTGGACAGGTCTACTTCCGAATGCCCAACAACGCACACACCGTCCCATTCTTGACAGACCAATGCCATCATCATGTTAGTTTATTAAGACAGGAATTAAAGCGAGCATGTGCAAGCATACAACGGCTAAACGGCAGCCTACAGGTCCGAACAGATCATGTTACCGTTCTGGCTCAGAAACCCAAAACATGTACATATTTACGCTGGGAAACTTGCAGAAAATAGAAAGACAATACAGTACACGTTGTTGATTCAATCTCTGATCATGATGAGAGCGACACAGGGGCACATTTTTGACATTTACCATTGAAAACATACAAAAGACGAAGTGCGTGCTTTAAAATAGCAGTGCAAGTTTTTTTAGCATTTGCTACAACATTTTTCAGATGTGATTCAATGAGACAGCTGCAACCTGATTGGAAATTCATCACAATTTACATGCCTTGTGCAGCGGCAAGACAAAGAGACATACGAATCATACTGGATAATGCAACATCATCATTCACAGATGTCATCATAAAACTCAATCACTGCAGCCGTAAAATGCTGCTGAATGAAAGTGCCAAACCGACTCAAGAGGAAGATTCCCGCGGAGGTCCGCAAAAGTGCATCATAAGCAGCAAGTTATTCATGGGGAGTCATTGACTGGAGTAACGCGGAGATGCAACAGGTGCGTTCATATGCAAGTCCGCCAGAGAGCTCGGAAATCCAAAAAGCTTCTTGTCGGTATTCCTTGATTGATCAACTGCATAGATGCAAAGGCAGCCTCATGCGGAGGTCCGACACTATGAGTTTCAACCCGGTCTTTAAGAAGAAAGGCACCACTTCGCGAAACAGTCATTTCATAGTGTTCCTCTTCGGAGAATGCCTAAATCAGTGTACTAAGGTTTTAATAAACAAGGCTGAACGAGAACTGACTGTGGCGAGGTAAGATATTTCCTGTATTCTTACTCTGAAATTAATCTAGAAAGAATAGTGCGTATCGACGTTGCCAGAACTCTGATCTGGGAGTACTCCTGTGGTTGTCACCTCAGCAATAAATACTTCATTTTATTACAAATTGGGGGCGGATGCGGGCGGGTGGTCCACACCCTGAGGAGAGCTACAAAGCCGTGCCTCTGATACTGGTATCTCAGAAGGGTAGGGAACTGAAGAGAATGGCTACAGTAACAGCGGACTGTATACTCGGAGGGGCAAAGGGGCTGTTCTTTGACGCATAAAGGAAACAAGACTGGTAGTTTTCTTCCCAGGTGCCAGGGTCCGAGATGTTTATGGACTCGTCCACAATATCCTGAAAGAGAGGGGGAGCAGCCAGAAGCCGTCGTACATGTTTTCAACAAAGACGTAGAAAGAAAAAAAAGAAGGCGACCAGGAAAATGCATGCAAAGGGTTACGGAGGAATCTGAGAAGCAAGACTCAAATTTAGTAATGTCGGAATTGCTGTTTGCATCACGTGGCAGTGAGATTAGGAAAAGAATGAAGTGGCAGATATATGCCGATGAACTGGAGCAAGGGGAAGGGATTCAGATTTCAGTATAAATGGGACCTCTTCTGCCGAAGGTCAGACCTGTACAAAAGGGGCAGTTGCTCTTGATTCCGAGGGGGACCAGTATTTTTGCCGGCAGATTTGATAGGGCGTTTGGGATTAGTTCTGGTTATTATGGCAGGTGAAAGGGAAGTACAATGATAGAGCTGTAAATGAGCAGACAGTTGGCAAGTAGATCATGAGTGTAACATGAATGTAGGAAGGAGAAACGAATAATTGGGTACAAGTGAACATAGAACAAAGTTAAATTTCATCACAGAGGCAAAATTCAAAATAGCAAAACTGCAAGGTTGAAGGTGCTGCATTTAAATGCAGGTACCATTCCGAATAAGGTTTAAGAATATGTGGCGCATTGCAGATATGACGGTATGACACTGCGGGCGTCACTGTGTTGTCGCTAACGAAAGGCAGTATTTTGTGTCAAAAGGAAGGAATACAGAATGGGAACCCTTTATTCCCAGTCTCTGTTTGCTGCCAATCAACCAACGCTCTATCCAGGTATGCAACTATCCTGTAATTCCATGGGCTCATAACTTGTTTAGCAGCCTCATGTGCGGCACCTTCTCAAAGGCCGAATGAAAATCAAAATACACAACATCCACTGCATCTCCCTTGTCCTGCCTACTTCTAATTTCTTCAAAAATTGCACTAGATTTGTCAGGCATTTTCCTTTAGGTAAACCATGCTGAGTTCTGCTTATCTTGTCATATGCTGCCAGGAACTCAGTAACCCCATCCTTGACAATCGACTCCAACAACTTCCCAACCACCGATGTCAAGCTAACAGGTCCATAATTTCCTTATGCTTCCGTGCCCCCCTCTTAAATAGCGGAGTAACATTTGCAATCTCCCAGTCCTCCGAAACCAGGCCAGAATCTATTAACTTTTGGAAGATCGTTGCTAATGCCCCCGCAATCTCCACTGCTACTTCCTTTGAGAACACGAAAGTGCATTCCATCTGGTCCAGAGGATTTATCTACCCTTAGACTATTCAGCTTCCTGAGTACTTTGGCTGTCGTAATTGTGACTGCGCGTATTTCTCTTCCCTGACATCCTTGACTGTCCGGTATATTGCTGATGTCTTCCTCAGTGAGGACAGATGCAATGTACTCGTTCAGTTCCTCAGTCAACTCCATATCTCACTATCGGCCAATACAATTTCTCCCGCATCATTTTCAATCGGTCCTATATCTACTCTCAGTTGTCTTTTACACTTTATATACTTGAAAAAGCTTTTAGTATCGTCTTTGATATTATTTGCTATCGTCCTTTCATAGTTTATCCTTTCCCTCCTAACAACATACTTAGTTTCATTTTGTAAGCTTTCAAAAACTTCACAATCCTCTGTCTTCTCACTAAGTTTTGCTTCCTTGTATGCCATCTGTTTTGCTTTTACTTTGGCTTTGTCTTCTCTTTTCAGCCAAGGTTGCATCCTTTCTTCGATTCGAAAAGTTCTTTTTCTTTGGAATATATATGTTTTACACCAACCTCACTTCTCGCATAAACTCCTGCCGCTGTTGCTCTGCCGTCCTTCCCGCTAGTGTCCTTTCTCAGTCATCCTTGGTCAGTTCTTCTCTCATGCCACTGTAATTTCCTTTACTCCACTGAAATACTGACACATCGGATTTCGGCATCTCTTTCTCAAATTTCACAGTGAACTCAATCACGTTGCGATCACTGCCTCCTAAGGGTTCCTTCACTTCCATCTCTCTAACTACCTCTGATTCATTACACAATCGCCAATCCAGCACATACGATAGCCTAGCGGGCTCAACAACAAGCTGTTCTACAAAGCCACCTCGTAGACAATCTACAGATTCTCTCTCTTGAGAATCAGTGCCGACCTGATTATTCCAATCCACTGCCATGTAAAAATCCCTTACAATTACCATAACACTGCCCTTCTGGCAAGACTTTTCAGATTATAAAATCAAGTTTACTAAATCAGATACTCAGGGAGTTTTCCCCGTTAAATGGTCATAGGCAGATTTTGGATACCTAGGCATATTTATCCCACCAACTTTTGATCAATTGTTCAAAGCTAACTTTGCAGTTATTTGATACAATGAAACTAGATCTTGAGCGATGGAGCACTATCCCCATTTCTTGGCTTGGCCGAACATCCTTGCTCAAAATGAACATTCTTCCTCCTCTGCTCCAGCCAATATGAAAGATTCCAGTCATCTTTACCTAACAAATAGTTGTATTTGTTTTATTTACTCTTATTTCCCCCTTGATCATGACCCCACTAAGGAGCACCAGGCCATTCTCTCCTATACCATCACCAACATTCAGCTCTGGGGATCTCCCATCCACTGCCACCAACCTCATTGTTCCCAAATCCCGCACTTCCCGTTTCTACCCCCTACCCAAGATCCACAAACCTGCCTGTCCAGGTAGACCAATTGTCTCAGCTTGCTCCTGCCCCACTGAACTCATTTTTGCCTACCTTGACACTGTCTTATCCCCCCTTGTTCAATCTCTTCCCACATATGTTCGTGACACTTCCAATGCTTTGTATTTTTTCAATGATTTTAACTTCCCTGTCCCTCACCGTCTTATTTTCACCATGGACGTCCAGTCCCTAAATACCCCTATCCCCCACCGAGATGGTCTCGAAGCTCTTCGCTTTTATTTTTTGGATTCCAGACCTAACCAATTCCCCTCTACCACCACTCTCCTCCGTCTAGCAGAATTAGTTCTTGTTCTCACTAATTTGTCCTTTGGCTCCTCCCACTTCCTCCAAACCAATGGTGTAGCCATGGGCACCCGTTTGGGTCCCAGTTATGCCTGCATTTTTGTTGGCCTTGTGGAACAGTCCATGTTCCAAGTCTATACCGGAATATTTTCCTTCGCTACATCGACGACTGCATTGGTGCTGCCACCTGCACTCGTGCTGAGCTCGTCGACTTCATTAAATTTGCCTCCAAATTTCACCCTGCCCTCACATTTACCTGGCCCATTTCCGACACCTCCCTCCCCTTTCTTGATCTTTCTGTCTCCATCTCTGGAGACGGACTATCTACTGATATCTACTATAAACCTAAAGACTCTCAAAACAACCTTGCCTATTTCTCTTCCCTCCCTGTCTCTTGCAAAAATGCTATCCCCTTTTCACAATTCTTCCGTCTCCGCCGCATCTGCTCTCACGATTAGGCTTTTCAATCCAGGACGAAGGAGATATCTTCCTCTTTTAAACAAAGGGGCTTCCCGACGTTCACCATCAACTCTGCTCTCAAACGCATCTCTCCCATTTCCCACAAATCTGCCCTCACCCCATCCACCCGCAACCCCACTCGGGATAGGGTTCGCCTTGACATTACCTACCACCCCAACAGCCTCCAGGTCCAACGTGTAATTCTCCGTAACTTCCGCCACCTCCAACGGGATCCCACTACCAAACACATTTTCCCTCCCCAACTATTTCTGTTTTTCGCAGGGATCGCGCCCTACGCGACTCCCTTGTCCACTCTTACCCCATCCCTTTCCGCCGATCTCCCTCCTGGCACTTATCCTTGTAAACGGAACAAGTGCTACACCTGCCCTTACATTTCCTGCCTCACCACCATTCAGGGCCCCAGACAGTCCTTCCAGGTGAGGAGACACTTCACCTGTGAGTCCGCTGGTGTGCTATACTGCGTCCGGTGCTCCCGGTGTGGCCTTCTATATATTGGTGAGACCAGACTCAGACTGGGAGACCGTTTCGCTGAACACATAAGCTCGGTCCGCTAGAAAAAAACAGAATCTCCTAGTGGCCACACATTTTAATTCCACGTCCCATTCCCATTCTGATATATCTGTCCATGGGTTCCTCTATTGTCAAAATGAATCCAAACTTAGGTTGGAGGAACAACACCTTATAGACCGGCTGGGTAGCCTCCAACCTGATGGCATTAACATTGACTTCTCTAACTTCTATTAATGTCCCTCCCCCCTTCTTAACACATCCCTGACAAATATAGTTGTATGCCTGTTCTCCATCTCCCTCTGGTGCTCCCCCAACTCCTTTCTTTCTCCAGAGGCCTCCAGTCCCATGATCCTTTCCCTTCTCCAGCTCTGTATCACTTTCGCCAATCACCTTTCCAGCTCTTAGCTTCATCCCACTCCCTCCGGTCTCCTCCTATCATTTCGCATTTCCCCCTGCCCCCACTACTTTCAAATCTCTTACCATCTTTCCTTTCGGTTAGTCCTGACGAAGGATCTCGGCCCGAAACGTCGACAGCGCTTCTCCCTCTAGATGCTGCCTGGCCTGCTGTGTTCCACCATTATTTTCTGTGTGTTGTTGTTAAGAAATAAATGGTGAGTTTGTTTCTTAGATCTGAAAAAAAAACAAACAAAAAAAACTGTATTAAAATACCTAAGTTACAGCTTGCCCAGACGGTCTGGATTTTCCAGACATCAAAAATATCAATTAAGTTCTTTTTTTAATCTTTTGTGGTTGACTGGGTTTGCAGACACTCCTCCACAATTCGCCTTGACATTGAAGCTTCACAACAAAGTACCGTCTTATAGTTTCCTTTTCTTCAATGAGATGAAACTTGTTAAGGAATATTGTCGTTATTCAGTAACGATCAATACTGTCCGCGCTTGGAGGGCGATGCGACAAATTGAGGGCAACGCAGTAAAAATATCACCCTTCACTCCAATAGCCGGTAGTCCAGATTTTCAGACAGGCCTAATGAATTCTGGATTTAAACTTTGTATTTCTAAGGATATTTTCCATCTAGGGGATTTGTTTGATGAAGCAATGATGATGTGTTTTAGTCAAATAGTACATAAATTTAACATTTTACTTTGTGGAATACCCGAGAAGGCCCCTAGACATTTTTTTGGCATAAATTAATCATGGAATACATTCCTTTGGACTTTTTGACATGTACGGTACACTCAAAAACTAATAGTTATCATAAAGCATGACAGCCTTTTTTGCAGTGTATAGATGTAAACCTACCTGCTATACAAATAAGGCTTTTTGTATATGATGTTGTGGATATGTCTATATATTGATCGAAGTATATTTGCGGGATCGGACGTCATCCCAGGGCGGGTACACAGGATGTGCATGGCACAACTGGCAGGTGTGTTTACAATCATTTTTAATCTCTCAGTCTCCCACTGTAGAGTGCAGTCCTGCGTCAAAACAGTGGTCATTGTCTCTCTACCTAAAAGGACCAAGGTAACATCTCCGAACGACTGGCGTCCTGTTGAACTCTGCTCAATAATAAGCAAATTGTCTTAGTAACTGGTCTGGGACAACACCTGTAGCATTCTACCACCCACACTGAATCCCCTACAGTTCCCCTATCGAAATAACCGATCAATAGATGACGCAAAATCCACAACTCTGCACACCGTCCTTACACATCCAGAGATGCGGGATGCTTATAAATGAATGTTGTTCTTGTACTACAGTTCAACATTGTAAACCATAATTCACTCCAGTTTCGAAAAAGAAGTTCAGAGTCTTCGGCCGTCACCCTGCCTTATGTAGCAGGATCCTCGACCTTCTGTAAGATCACCGCAGTGGTTAAGAGTGGGCTCCCTCTCCAATGTTTCTCTGACCTTCAACACACGTGCCCCCGGGTCTGCCTACGAAGCCTCTTCCATTAATCCTTGTATACCAATTACTGTCTCCATACCCAGAGCTACAATCTGCTAATTCAATTTTCTGAGGACAGTACACTGATTGACTTAATCTCAATCAATAATGTGCGAGCCTAAAGAGAAGAATTCGCCACCCTGACACAGTGGCGTCATGGATTCAACTTCTCTCCCAATGTCGCAGGGGGGAAAAAAAAACAAAGAAGCTGGATGTGAACTACAGGAAGAATAGAGACAGACTAAATAACCACTGGTAGCATCAATGGATCTTTAAAACTCATGTTCTTCGGCATACACATCACTGGATATCTGCCGTGATCAGTACAGTCCGTTTGTGTGGTGAGTAAGATAAACAGCGCCTCTTGCACCTCAGACAGTGGAATAAGTTGGATCCCCAAATCCCAAGAACAGTCTACTTGTGCACAACTGTGAGCACCCTGACTGGCTGCATCACAGTCTGGTGTTGGAACTTTACTTCCCTCAATCGCAGACTTCTGCAGACAGCGCATCTGTAGATGTGACCTCCCCAGTACTCAGGAAGTTTGAAAAGAGAGGCGTGTAAAAAAGGGCCCGAACGATCAATAGAATCCCGAGGCACATCAAGCACAAAATGTTCCAGCTTCTACCATACGAGAAATGGGACCGCAGCATTAAATCTAGGACCAACAGGCTGCGGAACAGCTTCCTCCAATAATCCATCAGACAGATTAAGTCATGCAGATACAATTGTATTTGTATGGGAGGGGGTCGGCACGTGATGACGTAGGATCGAGACGGGGAAATCCAAGTCTCCCGTAAAAAAAACTAATAAATTGATGTTTAAGTGAAGAAAAGTTTGTGAATATTTTCTAAAAACTACGTCTAAACTACTCAGGATTTTATTTCGAAATGCCTCCTAAACAGACAAAGAAGAAAACTTCTACTTTGAAGAGAGTACAAGCTGGGCCGCCACCATGAAGCAGCCTCGGACTCAAGTGCATCTTACCTCCGGCGATACAGAACAGAAATCGGCGGCAACATCAACAGTCTCCAAGAAGAAAACAACAGGAACTGCGTGCGCGCGCAGGAAATGGCATGCGCAAACATAAGCAATTTGAACGACAAATCCCAGCTACAATTGGAAGCGGAAGTGAAAATGAACCCGAGGAGGATTCGGATTCTCTGGAACATACAGATGAAGATGAGGAGGTAAAAGAAGAAAAACAGGAAGAGATTGGAGGTGGACGATATTCCGGAGTCATAAGGGAAGATTTGGCGCAAATAATGCATGAATTAAAAGAATGAAAAACATTAAAAATAATAAAAGATATAAAAAATATGAAGACTATGTTTGATAAAATGGTGAAAAAAACAGGAGGAAATGGACAAGAAAGTTAAAAATCTTTTAAGAAATAACGCAAGACGCTATTGATAGAGTAAATAAAATGGAAGATAATATTCTTGCCTGGACATCAGAAAGAAAACGACTGTTGGAAAAAATAGACGTGCTTGAAAATTTTAGTAGACGAAATAATATTAAAATTGTTGGTCTTGACGAAGGGATAGAGGGAGAGTTTCCAATAATTTTTTTTCAAAAATGGATCCCGGAAAATTTGGAAATGGAAGAGGGAACACAGCTGATTGAAATCTAAAGGGTCCACAGAGCCTACAGATAAAAACCTCAACCTGATCAGAACCCAGGACCAATCTTGATAAAATGCTTAAGATTTCAAAATAAAGAAAATATCCTGAAGACGGCTGCCCAATGTCCCAGAAAGAGAAATGAGCCATTGATGATAGAAGGGAAATCAGTTCTTTTCTATCCTGATATAAGGTATGACCTTTTGAAGAGAAAGAAGGAATTTATACCCAGCGAAAAAAGTCTTACGGGAAAAGGGTTATAAAATTATATTGCGCCACACGGGAACACTGTTAATTTTTTTGGATGACGGAAAAAGAAGATTTTTTACTGATCATCGGGACGCAGAGGAATTTGCACAAGAACTCCCAAACATTTGCTAGACACAGTAAAGAATTAAAAGCCAAACAGATTAAATATGGAGTCGGAGACACTGAAGTGAGTTGATGGACATTAAGGACAGAAGAATATTTACATATACTTTTAATTATATGATACAGGGGGAGAAAGGTAAAAAAATGAGAAATATTAACCGACCGTAGTGATATTATTTTTTTCTTCTCTTATACTTTTTTCACGTTACGGGGGAGCTGGGGGAACTTCGGATCGATCGCTACGAGATTCAGGTGTGTAATCATGGCGTTGGCCATGACCCGAACAACGGAGGGGGGTAATGTTGTGTTTTTTTTTTCATTCACTATATTAGCAGGGTTTTTCTTAATCTCAAATTTATCTGATCAATGTTTTCGATGTAATCAAGAAATTGGTACTTTTTTACACTCCACTCGGTCATGTTTTAAAATTCAACCTTTTTGGACAAATTTAAGAGTTTTACTGGAACATATTATTGGAATACAACTCCCACATAATCCAACATTATTTTTACTAGGCGATATTGAAGGGATGAAACCGAAAGACAAATTGAATAAATATACATTCATAAAAATTGCATTGGTAGTGACTAAAAGGCTATTGCTGTTACTTGGAAATCGGATTCATTCTTAAGTATAGATCGTTGGAAAAATGAATTTTTTAGCTGCATTCCACTTGAAAAAGATACTTATGATTTAAGAGATAAATATGAAATATTTCTGAAAATTTGGCGCCCTTATTTACAAAAAATAGGATTAAATATATAGGTGCTAGGAAGATAAAATTATTGGTTAACAGGGGAAAGAAATAAATATACATATTAAAGCTATTATGAGCTCCATGGAGCATGTGGGGATCTTCCGATAGCCAGGCATCCTTTCTTTCTTTCTTTCTTTCTTTCTTTCTTTCTTTCTTTCTTTCTTTCTTTCTTTCTTTCTTTCTTTCTTTCTTTCTTTCTTTCTTTTTCCTTCTCTTTTTTTTCTATAAGGATATGTTAGAGGGAGGGGTTAAGGGGAGGGGGAAAGTGTTGAATTTTTTCTATCTGTAACCTGTTCGAAAATTCAATATTTAAAAAAAATCTGTTTGAATGTTATTTTGATTGTACTGTTGCACATACTATTTATGATAAATTATTATGTTGCATATTGCACATTTATACGGAAATGTACCGAGAAGATATGTACTCCTCATGTAAATGTATGATATAGGTAATAAAGTCAATTCAATTCGATTCATTATCCAAATTAAAATATCGGTTGTTGAGGGAGATTTCCACAGGACACACTGCACTGGCTGTTTAATTCCTTTATCTTTCAAATCAACCACTTTACCTGCCTCCTGTAGCTTTGGTGCACCCACCATCATTATGCCCAATATATCACACCCTCAGCATTTAGAAAAATCCAGCGTTCATCTATTTCCAGCTTCAGCTCCTTATAACGAAGTGCAGGAAACTGCAATTGCCTGCATTTTATCCATGAGTAGTTGTCGGTGATATTGGAAAAATCCGAGTCTTCCAATATCATGCATTTATTAAATTTCTAATAATGATTACTGCCAGGAATGCCAAATGCTTACTGTTTCCCATACATATTGCGGGACCTGTTGAGTTAATACTTCAACTTCTTTGTGTTTTAGGATCAAGTATTCTGCCTGGCATACTTACAGATCACCCTGAACAAAAATAAAGAATGAAAAATAAACAATAAATAAAAAACGGGGAAAAATAGTTGCAACGACATTACTCATTCTCCATCTGACGCCTAATCTCGCTGAAACATCGAAGAAGCGATGCTTCAAGTTCCCTTTGTAACACTGCTGACTCCACCGACGGCCGCCCCGCTTACCCGTACCTTTATTGAATGTAATCTTGTCAGTCAATCCATATCGCTTTTCAATACAGGAAAATGCCGAAAATTGCATTCGAATCGGCGAACCTGAGTTAGCTCTGATTTATCATAATTGCAATCTCCAATTGGCAGCAGCTTGAAAGAACAAATCGCCGCGAGGAGATGCCTTATTTTCGCAATCGGTGAAACTGTCAAAGCTATGTCTTTTCACACTTTGTATATCCGATAAGCTCTGGCTAAAAGATGAAATGCCCGCGAGTTGATGTCGAATGTACTCAATAGGCAAACTTGAGTGGGCTGCGTCCTGACACACTTCGGATCGCGACTGACCGCAACTGAAATACATACTCATTACATTCCATCTCCAACAGTTCGCACATGTGATTGTTCATTGCATTGCCTGGCCCATATTTCATTAACATAATTTTGTATTTATTTATTTATTTGTTTGTTTGTTTTGTTTGTTTATTATTTTATTCATTCATCCGTTGATTAATTAACCTGGAAAAATAATTAATTAATTTATTTGCATATTTATTTGCTAAGAATTCAACACAGCTAGTGAGTTAATACTTCAGATTATTAAAGACAAATTATTAACTGCGAAGGTGCAAGGAAATTAAAGCTCCACAGGCGGTTTTCCAGGAGATCTCACCGAACCCCAATCTAATCAGAAAATCTACACAAATCCATGTACAATATTTTTTTTTTGAAGTAGCATTATCCTTACTTTTCGACTGTGGCACTCTGCATTTCCACTTTTTTCTTAACCGTGGTATTTTCTCCATCATCACCTTAATAAATATTTTGCTTTGTTATTGTAGCTCTGCAGAGCAGTGCCTCATATTCGATATCATTTGTTTAATTTGCCTTGCGTATGCGCCGAGCTTCTCTTTGATTCCTTGTGTCCTCTTTAATTCCAGGTTCCTTCAGGTAGAACACAGATAATATTACAGTACAACGAAACATAGAGTTTGCAGAGCACGGTGCGGTGCAGACCGATATAAATCACTTCATGATCCATCTAACATTTCACTATACCCTGCACATACTTTTGTCCTCCATTTATTCTATATCGACATGGCAGCAATTCCCTTTAATGTTAATTTATCTGACTCTACCTACATTTGCTGCGCAGTCCACAATATTACAGGAGGTTTGCATTGGAATTCTCTACTACTACTACTACTACTACTACTACTACTACTACTACTACTACTACTACTACTACTACTACTGCTGCTGCTGCTACTACTACTACTACTACTACTACTACTACAACTGCTACTACTACTACCACTTTAACTGCTACTACTACTACTACTACTACTACTACTACTACTACTACTATTACTACTACTACTACTAATAATAATAGTAATAATAATAATAATAACAATAATAATAATGATCATCATCATCATCATTATCATCATGAAATTAATAACACAATATAACCCTCGACATCTCTGTAAAAGTGCCTTCCGCTCAACTTACTGCAAAGCCGTGGTCTCTGGCGCTGACCATGTCCACAGTGGATATCAACATCAATTTAGCTAAAACAGACTTCCAGATTGTCCAGACCCCTTGATAGAAACGGCAAGATTGATATCGAATGTGAAAAATGTACGGTCGACTGTTATACACCTTCTTCAAGCACAGGCAAATTGAAACTTTTTTTTTGGCAGCAGATTTCTTCCCATCCATGCATCCTGTAGAAGTAAAGTAAGCACGAGGGACTGGTGCATGCAAGGCTGAATGTGCCCAGCTAGGCTGAGGTAGATTTTGTCAGCTCGTCCCACGTACCTGCTGAAGATCAAAGATTTCCATCACAAAAGCATGAGAACTGAAAGTACCGGGAAAGCTCGGGGCATACGTTTCTACATCAATAAATATCAATTAACATTTTTTTTGAAAAAAGCATCCGGTTCATGGCAAATGAGTCAGACTCATCCATTGATAGGCCGCCTCCTTCACACACGTAGAACGTTACAAAGTCATGGGAGGGGCATCTTCACCCGGTTCAAAGACACGAATCAGATTGAACAGCATCACCTGTCCCTCAACAAACTTGTTGTTAAAAGCTCACTGTCCAACTCTGAGGTATATGCTACCATAACTCTGCAGGCCGTGAGTTCCATCTCCAAGTCACTTCTGCAATATACTGTGTTGACGATGAGAGTCCTCTATTTTTTCACACTCTGGCTCTGCTTACGGCGTGAGTACCTTTCAGACATCCATAATACGTTTATTTTAAAACTGTTTGCTCTCTCTGATATTCAGCCGTCTTAGATTTTTTCTGTGGTTCGTCGGTGACTACAACTCACTTTTCTCAGTTTTATTTACTCTTAGGTTCACTGAGTCAGTCGGTGACTCAGAACCCGTCCATTGTAAACGTGAATGAGTGTCAGACTGCCACCATCACCTGCAGTTTCCAACCAGGTTCATACGGTGAATATCGCTTTAACACTGGAAAATTCTTCAGTCGGTCCAATTCAGCGGCCGAACGGAAAGAAGTCAGTCGCGGGGAGAGAATTGTTATTTGGATTAAGAAAACAGAAATGCAGTTTTCTTTGGAAATTCGAGATCTGCGAGTGGAAGACAGCGGCACCTATTACTGTCAAGCTGTGTACAAATGGCGTGAAGCACAATGATGGGCTTTGGCTTAGCAGTGTGCAAAAACAATCACTGTAGCTTATTCTTGAGTCAAACGGAGCAGAATGGATCTGCGGGTTTGGTTCATAATCCTTTCTTGCTATTAAATTAACTTATATTCTAGCTCACCGTCAGTTTTTATTTTCTAATCTTGTACAGTCTTTATGTTCTCACCTTGCGTGTGCATAGATGTTGTTGCCTACCCTGAGTTATGTGTCGATAAATGTCGACAGATAATTAAGAAAAATACACTCTTGTCGACAACTACAGAAGGAATCTGTCCAGATCACTTGGAAAAGGAAAGCAGCATCGCTCGGAATCTAATTCCTCCTCGATTCTTTCATCGAGTCCCCGGCAGATTTGAAATTCACATGAATTACTGTGTAACGTTTGGAACGAACACAGTGTAAGAGATCCGAACAAAAAAACCGATAAAAATAATACTCAAATAACGCATTTTTAAACTATAGTTTCTCCATATCCCATACAAAAATATAAACCTGGCGATATTTACCGAGAAATCTGTTCAGTTTACTTATAATTTCCATATTTTATATGTATGTTTGACTGACACGTTTGCTGTTTTATTTTCTTCACGGAATTGGGCAGCAATGTGTGTTTATTTTTTATTATTTTAATTAGGTCTTCCTTTCTCACTAAGAACATATTGGCCTGCCGGCAAATGGGAAATAATGCAAATTATGTTTTGCATTAACGATCCCGGAAAAATTGGGAAGCCTGTTGTAACGTTTGCTAAACAGATTCACGTGAGGGTAGTTGTTGTACAGTGGAGACTGAGAGCAGGATCATTGTGTATTATTGGAAGACTCATACACTAGATGGAACAGGGACAACGGTAGCCGTCAGACCCGGTAAGTATCCACAGACGTCGATGAACCTTTTCACTACCATTTGATAGATGATCAATTAATTTTAAATTATTATATTTTAAATGTGTTTGATGTCAAATCTTGCTTCTACAAAGTGTGTCAGAGAGGCCGTAAGCACAAGGTGTCTTTTCCGGATGAGCCATTTCTGTAGAGATATTCAAATATTCGCATCAGTTTTGCTTGTGAACAATACATGCTGACACTCCCAAAAACGCCCAAACCCCAAAAATTTATAAATTAATAAATACGATAAATGATAAATCCGATACATCTGCCTGAATGGAAGCAAATTGAGAGGAGGTAAGTTAATAGGGAGAATATGAGAGATGCATTTATTTTCCACTGCTGCAGGTTTTGGAGAGCTTTATCAATGCATGGCTCTGCACGCTTGAACGACAGTGACTGGAATTATATGGTTTGACTTGTGTGGTGTGATTCTGTAGACTGAATCTACACTGTGTAGAAAGACAAGGTGGTAAACTGAATTAACAGAGTGAGATGGAGAGGAAAAATACTGCTATGAGTAAGGATGAAATGTGGGTGCAATCTTGCAGAAGAATCAAACCGACTACTGTCAGACTGTGGGAAATATTGTTAGCAGCAAACGGCATAAACCGCAAGGAGAAAATAAATATATGTATGTGTGAGCCACTGAGATGTGAGAGATAATGAAAATGGTGTTCTCCAATTTTTTCTCAAATAGTACGAAAAATAGTATACTACACTGATTAAAATAAATAAACAAACAAACAAACAAATAAACAGATAGATAGATAAATAAATAAATAAAGTGAAGGGAACAAAACCTTGAGATCAGCACGTGCCAAAATCCGGTTGAAAATAAACGTTTGCCTTCAGCTGCTTAGAGGACTATCTGAACATTCTGTACCGTTCAGTCGCCTTGCTGTTGTGACCATGTTAAAATGCCAGTGGCTGTAACTTACGGGGGCGGAAACTGTTAAAAAAGCTATTCTGGATGGAGCACCTATCAATTCAAACAAACAATCTAATCCATCATTATTATGTATTAAACTGACGTTTGAAATAAACACCGCAGAACTCAGAAAAAAAAGTTCTGCCCATTATAAGTCTGTAGGCTCTGTGCAAATGTTGCATGAAATCAGTTCTTCCTTCCAAATAGACGTCCAAAATATGCAATCAGTTTTGATAATAGCAAGTTGTCCGCAATTTATTGACCCCCTAAATTAATTTATCTGCATCAATTCTTTATAATAATTGTCAACGACCATAAATATCGTTTACTCACAATTCAAATGAAACAGGTTTGCGTGACAGTTTACGGTAAATCAGCAATAATATTCCTTTACATTCATACAGAATCCATTTCGCTAACGTCTGAGAGTTTTGAACTACAAAGAGCACTTGCCGACAACGCCATTTTAGGATGTCGATATGACGTTTATTGTCGCAAAACTTTACACTGGTATCGTCAGCTTCCAGGGCAGGTACCGATATTGCTGCTCCAGGGGAAAACTTTTGGAGCACAGGATAAGATAAAAAATGCCGGAGAACGAATTACTGGTTTTGTCGATCCTGTTAAGAAAATCAGCCAGCTGACGATCTCCAAATTGCTACTCAGCGACGCTGCTGTATATTACTGTGCAATAAGTCAGTTTACAGCACTGTGATGCCGTGGATGGGGAGCGTTGTTCAAGAATTGTGGTGTATCTCGTTACAAGCACACAGTGCTATTTAGCAGCTGGAGAACAATACAAAAACTCGTTTAGTAGTATCCTGAAAAACACCACTGCCGAGCACGGAGACAACGACAACAAACCGCAATGCGGTGGGATTTTTAGTTGAATGGTGACAGGGAAAATAAAAATACCAGAATCAAGACCCACAGTACTCAGCAGGAGATCATCATATCCTGATGGTAGCACTTGGTTTCAGCAACCATTTCCATGGAAGCTAACGGATCTACTGATTCTTCTAATTTCTACTGATGGATGACACTGATCTCTCAATAATATATTCCTGGAGCCAAAAGGCATCATTGCCTTCAGTGTTTTTTGCATTTTAGATCAGAAGTTCATAAGACATAGCAAAAGAATTGTGACATTTCGCACTTCGGATGTGCCCCGTCATTCTACCATTATTGTTTGCGGATCCCAATTTTTTTTCCAGCTTAGCCACGTGTTATATGCAATCCACCAGCCATTTTGAATGAAAGAACATTGCAAATCCATTTGTGCCCTCTGAACGGCGGTAGAAAAGTAACGGACATTGAAATGTAACAAATTCCAAACAATAAATCCATAATCTATCGGTTTGGAATTATACGGTATCACAAACTACAGATATCATTATGTTTCTAGAAACATAAAACATAGAAAACCTACAGCACAATACATGTACTTCGGCCTGGAAAGTTGTTGCCGAACATGTCCTTACCTTAGAAATTACTAGGATTACACATAGCCCCCGATTTTTCTAAGCCCCATGGACCTATCCAAAAGAATCTTAAAAGACCCTATCGTATCCGCGTCCACCACCGTTGCCGAGAGCCCATATCTCGCACTCACCAGTCTCTGTGTATAAAACGTTCCCCTGACATCTCCTCTGTACCCATAGCCAAGCACCTTAAACCTGTGTATTCTTAAGGCAGCCATTTCAGCCCTGGGACAAAACCTCTGACTATCCACACGGTCAATGTCTCCCATCATCTTGTACTCCTCTATGAGGTCACCTCCCATCCACCGTCGCTCCAAGGAGAAAAGCCAAAGTTCACACAACCTGTTTTCTTAAGTCATATCCACGCACGTGCCCTTATCACAAAGCTACCTTGAGGAGAATAAATGTGTCTTCTTGGCATGTAAAGTTTTTTCACCTGAGACTATTAATGTGCAGGCGATAGTCATTGAGATGTCTAATGTCGCTTTCAGTTTCTTCCGATAGCACGAATCTTATTAAATGAAACTGCACTCTTTTGGCAATTAGTTTATAATCCAACAAAACGGGTTTATATAAAGGAGGTAATCGAGATAACTAGGAGAAGCGCTACTAAAGAAACGTCAGTCGTTAGATATTGCAAGGAAACGTCGTATTTCCTCCTACTCGTAAGAGATAACCTACGCTTTTTCCTTCCTCTAATTTGCTTCAGTTTCGTTAGAGCAGACACTTGTTCGTACTGGGATCCCCAGCAGTACACGAAAATAAGCATTTCACTTGAAACAATTCGTGTCGCTGTACATTGGAAAACAAAGTGAAACATTTACCTCTATTATATATAATGTATGTGTGTGTGTGTGTGTGTGTGTGTGTGTGTGTGTGTGTGTGTGTGTGTGTGTGTGCGTGTGCGTGTGCGTGTATGTATGTTTTGATTCATTGCTGCAGCATTCCTTTCAAAATAGATAGAATTATATGCATATTTATATTAATATATTAATAAAATACTGGGAACTGTATTTTAATCTCAAATGCCAAATAGACCGTTATCTCGTTGACTATTTCTTTTTATTAGAATGGATTGATCATCATCTCTCTGATTAGTAAAACACAAAATTCACGTTAGTGTTCTCTGGACATCTTTGATGTTTATTTATCTTTTCAAACAGTTTCGGAAGGTAATCGGATCCAGCATATACAACTGAAAATCAAAAAGAGATGACAATGTAAATCTAATAGCGATGCATCGAGACCAAAACAGCACAGAATATTTAAACATGCCCCACCCTTTGTTCGTTATAAACTCAATCGACACTTTCCCCGTTGCCCTTTCCACATGTCACCAATAACTGTAATACATCAAAAGAGGAAAAGAGTTTACAAATAACACTGCAACTACAGACTTCTCGCCAGAATGTTCTAGGAATGGAGAGTGGGACATCCGTTGTGATAGGTGAAATCAGAAGCGAAGGGTTTATATCCTTAGAATGCGACTCTATAGGTCACAGGTTTACACGAACGGCCCACTAATCTGTGTTTGTCCCTGTTAGAACGATTCTTTACTGAACGTTTCTCCCTAACCTCTCAGCTAAAGTAAATTTTGATTTAGCACAGAAACATGCAATGCTTTGTAGAATATAATAAATTCACCTCTTTCAGAAGTGAGCGTGTATTTCTGAAGGGACCTGGATTCTCCGTCATTGATTACTGTAAGCAAATTGCCATTTGTTAACCTCGGAGTTATGGATGGTTACGCCGAAAATAACATTTCCAAGGAAAGCAGATTGCATGTTGGTGCTTAGGGGATCTGCGACATATCTCGCTATATGTCTACTATCATACGTTTAAATTTGCATGTGTCACTTGGGGAATTACAAAATATTCCTCTTCTAACTCATGTCTTTCACTCTAAGTGCACGCGATGCATGCTGGCGCTTCTTGTCTCTTTCGATATGCTTTGAGAGAATAACCTTACCGTCGACCTGCGTCTGTTTTAACGTGGCGTTGGTCACACGCAAATCTCAATTATGTCTCGCAAATGCAGCTTTTCTGCTACATTGGAAGTAGTGGGTAATCACTGAAGGGAACGGGCAGTCTCTATTTTCTAAGGAAGGTGCAACAGGCTGTTTGAGATCTTTTAACAGTCTATTATTGCGAGTGCAGTCCTTTAAACGGCTTTATTTTGAGAGAGCTGAATCGGCGCTGGTGATGCAAAAATACAAAGTAAAATAATCAAAACAGTTTGGATCGGTTCTTAGCTGTAACCGTGTCTATTTCCATTTAGTGCTGGAGAGGAGGTAACTGAACCAGCTGTTATTCATTCTGCACAATTTTGCACATTCTGTCGATGAACTACTGAACAAGCCGCGTAGCACTCTTTCCAACAGATTTATTCAGCATTCCTGTCACAAGTATCGTTGCATGATAACCTTCCCCACTAAATGCAATATGTATATACAAAAAATCCTCTATGCTTCAGAAAAACACACATCACAGTACAACAGACCCTGCCTTATTATTTCGTGCATTAATGTTACACATTGGTAAATTATGTGTGTGTATATTATTATTCTCCACTGTGATCTGATTTGGTGCTGCATACTTCTAAGTGTATTTTAAGTGTTGCTGCTGTAACGAAAGAAGTTCGCAAACAGGAACAAAAAACTGATCTCTTCTTCACTTGTTCTTCTTCTTCTTCTTCTTCTTCTTCTTATTATTATTATTATTATTATTATTAGTGGTATTTTTCCTATTATATTGGTTCTGTTACAGCGATGTTCAAATGCAATAGAAAGCAGTGACAGTCAAGATTTTCATCAACAATTATATTGCCTGGATTGCGGAGGCACACAATCCGTCCACAAGTCAACATCTTCTCACAAAAGGACACATCCAGAAAACCTGATCTGCTTGCAGTTCTCGCAATGAAGATACTTCTTCTGAATCTAGATGGTCGTTGTGAAAATATCCGTTGTCATGCGGAATGCACTGCAACATGCTTATTAGTACTGCGTCGGAGTTCGTGAAGTTTCCAAACCAGCCAATGCGTGAGCAGCGAAAATGTTACTCGTAAATGGAAAAGATATGTCTTCACACAAAGCGTCTGACAAACTCACAGATTGGATTATGCATGAACATAGGGATATAATCAAAGAGAAAGAATGTTTATCGAGAATTACTTGGAGTTATGTGAAGTTTCACACTCGGCTTATCAGTAATCTCCATCAAGTGTAACAGTGCCTAGGAGGCTGTGTGTCTTCATCCATTTCCGAGGATACACAGACCTGTATTTGCATGACGACTGCAGCCAAGCTATTGACGCTATTGACGCACATCGTCCCGCACATCATGATATGACTGATCAAAGTGTAACATTGATTAACACTGTATAATATAATTTTCTAATTCTCAAATGATCAAGATACATTTGGCAGTGTGTTTAAAATATTCCTGTACCACGTTTAGGTCACAGAGTAAATGGCAAAGTAGTTCGGTGACCCATATTGTGGATTTGAGATGTACACTCACTTCTTTGGTCAAGCGGTCTCCACGCCTATAGATGGTTTTGAATTCTGTGGTTTTCGCATGAACGTTTATGTTCGATATTCAACATTTCAGTAATATGCACATCGTGTTGTAAATCAATTTTTCATGCAGCATACTTTGCTTTTTTTGACATAAATCATGATCAGTTGTATGTGCAAACAACCTGAATGGCATACAACATTACACAAACATATCATTAATGAAAACGTCGCAAAATGTAAAATTGAACGTTTACAGTCGTTATTCCATCTCCGTGCCTTTCTTTCAATTAGAGATAGATTTTGGAGCTCGAAGCATAAGATGTGGAAGATTTGAATGAGCAAGAGAATACTATTTGTCTGTAGAACTGAACGGAGACTGGCGACATTTAATAATAGAGCGCTCAGAGACATATTTGTTGAGTAGAGCAGATTGCCTGCCTACATATTATCTGTTCAGGTAGCTGGCAGACAGTTATTGGTTGTCTCAATAATAATCCACCCTTCAACTTTGTTGCTGCATCTGAAAAATCTGAAGGGGTAATTACTGTTTACATTGAATTCGAGCACCTTGGTGTAGGATTTTTCAGGAGCATTTCAATGTCAGATTTCAATTTTCGGATACATTCTGTTCGCATCGAACAATAGACCACATTTTTAGCGTTCATGCTGGAGACGATACGCTACTTCAATGATAGTTTTGTATCCATGCTTCATTTCCTCATAAACGGTCGTTCGTTCAGTCTGCGCATTTCGATTGGAAGGTTGAGAGTATTATTGTCTATTGCAGTTCTCAACCGCTCAACAGATGACGCCATTGTCACTACACTCCACCTGGCCCTAACCCACCTGGACAAAAAAGACACATACATTCAGATGCTGTTCATAGACTTCAGTTCAGCGTTCAACACAATCATCCCTCAGAAACTGATTGGAAAGCTGAGCCTACTGGGCCTGGACACCTCCCTCAGCAACTGGATCCAAGACTTCCTGACAGGGAGACCACAGTCTTTCCGGATCGGAAGCAGTATCTACAACACCATCACACTGAACACACGGGTTCCCTAGGGCTGCGTGTTCAATCCACTGCTGTTCACTCTGCTGACCGACGGCTTTGCTGCAACACACAGCTCGAACCATATCATAAAGTTCGTCGGTTACACGACCGTGGTGGGTCTCATCAGCAAGAACGACGAGTCAGCTTACAGAGAGGAGGTGCAGCTACTAACGGACTGGTGCAAAGCCAACAACCTATCTTAAATGTGAAAGAAAAAAATCAAAAGAGATGGTTGTAGACTTCAGGAGGGCACGGAGTGACCACTCCCGGCTGAAGATCGACGGCTCCTCGGTAGAGATCGTAAAGAGTACCAAATTTCTTGGTGTTCACCTGGCGGAGAATCTCATCTAGTCTCTCAACACCAGCTCCAAAGCAAAGAAAGCCCAAAAGCGTCTGTACCTACTGCGAAAGCTGACCAAAGTCCATCTCCCACCCCACCCCCCCATCGTCATCACCTTCTACAGGGGTTGTATTGAGATCATCCTGAGCAGCTGCATCACTGCTTAGTTCGGAAATTGCACCATCTCGGATTGCAAGACCCTGCAGCGAAGAATTTGATCAGCTGAGAAGATCATAAGGGTCTCTCTTAGTGCTATCACTGACATTTACACTTCATGCCGCATTCGCAAAGGAAACAGCATTATGAAGGTCCTCATGCATCCATCATACAATCGCTTCTCCCTTCGGCTGTTTGGGAAATTGGCCCGAAGCATTCGGGCTCTCACGGCCAGACTATACAACAGTTGTATCCCCCAACCTATCAGACTCCTCAATACCCAAAGCCGAGACTGACACCTTGGCCTATTGTCCTGTTGATTGTTCATTGTAATGCCTGCACTGCTGTTGTGCGCTGTACGCAGTCCTGTGTAGGTCTGTAGTCTAGTGCAGCGTTCTCTGTGTTGTTTTTATTTATTTTTTTTTACGTAGTTCAGTCTAGCTTTTGTACTGTGTCATGTAACACCATTTTCCTGAAAAACGTTGTCTCATGTTTACTTTGTGTTGTAAAACAGTTATGGTCGAAAAGACAATAAAAGTGACTTGACTTGACTTGAGTTAAGGATGACAGAGACGAACGCGAAACTGTTATTCATCCGTTTTCGGATGTGATTATCGAGGAACTTCTTTTTTTGTCTTTTTATTCTTTTCTGTCAATAACCAAGTAAATCTATGAAAATTCTCCGTCGAGACATGCGTTGAGAGAGGTAATTGATACGGACAATGTTTAAGGTGCTCAATACAAATACTGAAATATGTCTCCAATAAGAGCGGGAATATAAAAAAAGAAGACGACTAGCAAAATGCATGCAGAGGGTTACGGAGAATCTGAGAAGCGGGACTCAAACTTAGTAATGTCGGAATTGCTGATTATGTCACGCGCCGGTGAGAGTAGGAATAGAATGAAGTGGCAGATAAATGCCGAAGAACTGGGGAAAGAGGAAGGGATTCAGATTTCAGTACAAATGGGACCTCTTCTGCCGAAGGAGAGACCTGTACAAAAGGGGCAGGTGGTCTTGATTCCGGGGGGACCAATATTTTTGCCGGCAGATTTGGCAGGGCGTTTGGGATTAGTTCTAGTTATTATGGCAGTTGGATGGGAAGTAGAATGATAGAGCTGTAAATGAGCAGACAGTTGGCAAATAGATCATGAGTGTAACATGAATGTAGGAAGGAGAAGAGAATAATTGTGTACAAGTGCACATAGAACAAAGTTAAATTGCATCACAGAGGCGAAATTCAAAATAGCAAAACTGCAAAGTTGAAGGTGCTGCATTTAAATGAAGGTACCATTCTGAATAAGGTTGAAGAATATGTGACGCATAGCAGATATGACGGTATGACGCTGTGGGAGTCACAGTGTTGTCGCTAACGAAAGGCAGTATTTTGTGTCAAAAGGAAGCACAGACAGGAAGGCATAGGCAGTGCTGTAGGTCCGTTGGTAAGAGTTGGAAATATATCTTTAGAGAGTGATGTCATAGGATTTGCATGGGTGAAAATAATCATTATGCCAATATATGTAGGGCCCCAAATTGCAGCTCAGATGTAGGGTTGAGATTGAAAAGACAGCAGGAAAAGGTATGTTTTAAGTGTAACAATAGTAATGGGGGATTTCAGTATTCAAGGGCATTCGGAAAACCTCTGAAGGTACACGTTGTGGGATAAGTTCTGCTTTCACATCAGATGGGTGAAGAACTTTGGTATGGGCCCCCTTATCGCAGCACTTTTCTAAAGGGGCACAATTGGGAGCATCCTGTCTCTCTGCATCACTGTGTTGTAAGGGAACTATATACCCATAAATCGCAGGACCCTGCACACTGAGGTGCTGACAGTCGGGCGCATCTGTAGACGTGAACTTCTTACAATTGAGGTTATTTACAAAGCCGTTTAAAATAGGCCCGAAGGACAATTTTGGACACAAGTCATCTCAACCACAAACTCACTCAGCAGCTACCATCCAGGCAGCGGTACTCGCAGGTTAAAAGCCATGTACGTTCCCAAACAACGTCTTGCATCCGGCCATAAGACCTATTGATGCATACTGACACACATTTACTTCAATATTATACTGATATACATACTACTAATTACAAATACCGATACATTGCACACTGCAGGTTTATAATGACACATTTTACTACTCCTATACAGGAATGATGTAAGTAATATTACGAACCCGTAACTGGGTCACTTACCAGCAAAGATAGAGAGATCCGCTGAAGTCTGATGGTACCATTTTTTAAACGTTTTTATGTATAAAGGGGCACAAAAGTAAGGTTAATACAAACATTCAGATAATATACGTCGTCAATACTCAATCTAAAACACGGGTATAGTAATAATCAACAATTCGGAGTAGCTCTATTGTTTGTCTAGGGGTAAAACTATTGTCCGATGGAAATATAAAGGTCTCGCTAGTTCATGAAGGCTTTTTGCCGTTTGAGGGACCGCTGGGTGCTCACGGGTTGGAGAGAGAAAATAAACTTGCCAGCCTTCGGGACTCAAAGCGTGGAATCGGGAACCGGAGTTCCCCGTTGTAAGTTCGGAATCCTTTTCGGGGTTATTAGCCACTCGATTCCCTAGCTCGGGGATCCAAATCACACGTAGCTCCCGAGCAGCTTCCCGTTCTTACGGGAACGATGAGCGATGGTGTCTCCGTCTGGTGCGTCGCTGGAGTACCGCCTCCTGCAGTCTCCGTTTTATCATGCCTGGCAGATTTGTAAATGTCAATCAAGGTAGGGTGATACAATCCCCACCCCACATTGCCCGAGGGGGTCCATGTCCCTGATAGCTGGCACATACTATTGAGTTGCAATTCACACAGGTGCCTCTAAGAACAATGGTCAAATCCGTTGCCTTGTCTCTCATTTCCTGGGTCCAAGATCCGAATTAATAGCGATCTTGCGATTCTCCGGAAGGAGCGGGCTGGTCCCGCACCCTTCGGCCCCTCAGAGATGTGGTACATTCATAACAGTAATAAAATAATTTCAACAGAAATCATGCTAATGTCGGGTTGCAATAGACAGAATTACCTAAAAACCCGACGAAATGTTTTTTTTAGAGTAGGTTCTACTTGAGCCTTTCTCAGTGAACGGTTACTTTATATTGGGTGTAATAACACAGACTTTATTAGAGAACTTAAAATAAAGGACGCTTGGGATGCCGTTATCTTAATATGATTAAATCCATACCGCAACTTGAGAGGGAGAAGTAGAAGTCACATCTACCAATATCGTAAAGGAATAAAGAGCAATATAGAGGCATGAAAGACGAACTTGCCCGAGGAGATTGGAGGAGAATAGTTGTGTTACCCTCACGTTCAGCCAGCACGTGTTCTGGGAAGTTAGCCTCTGGCCCGACCAAACTGAGACATCTCGTTGGTATGGATGCTGAGTGATGTGCTGTCCGGTTACACATCTTAACCACAAATTATCAGACAGTGCACATTATGCGATTAAATTATTGAACTTCATAAATCGCAATCTGAGATTAGGCTTAGTAAAGCGAATAATAAGAAAATGGGCCCATTGTAAGGAAAAACTCGAATGTGCACATCGGATCTCACTGGGAGGGCCATTCTTCCTCCATCGACCTCCTCCGAGAGTTACTGACCATCGGACCTTCGGTCCCCGTCAACTCTACCAATACACTGCTCACGCGTATTCTCTCTTCATCTGTCGCCGAAAAATGACCGCGAAATCCCAGGTCGATGATCCACATAAATAACATCTTGCTCTTTGGCTAACATACATTCCAAAGACTCCATTATATCTAGTCATAACCCAAACATTGCTGATGTAGAGAAACCATTACCTGAGCAGTGAAACCATACGGCGTGTTACACTCTCCCCCCACCAAATTTAGTCGTATTCTCGTGACGTTGAGATAATTAGCCAACTCTTCCTGCAAAGCAATTTCTAATCCAGGTGTAAAAGTCAGTCACATACCTCCCCAAATCCGTAGGGGTCGGACACCCACAGGCTGTTCCTCTGGTGCTACATAGGCCGGCCATTCTGATGGTTTCCTCATGCGCTGAGATCTCCGTTCCCCTTTACATAACTCTTCAGGTTCAGTCAATACAGGCGATACTTCCCGTCTACCTGGCGAGGCCATCCCCAATATGTCACTCGTGCCAACTGCAAATTAGAGTCTTCTTCTACAGACAGCCCCACATCCCCGATACCTCAATGGACTCAGCGTGAGTAGAGCTGGACGTCTCTTCCTCAACCAATGGGAAGTTCTCGAAAGGTACCATGCATCAAGGAATTAATCCTCTACTTCAGTATCGCTATCAAGGGTGGGTGCTGGCCTAACCTCGCCAGCTGTTGGCACTGCAGTCGCCCCAGGTTTTCACCGAATCTTCATACCAGGTGTAGGTTCTGGGTCTACCAGCAACTCTTGTCCCATGGACAGCAGGAGTTCCGATGGAAAATGTTGACTGGCCCATTCCCGTCCTCTGGTGTCACCCAGAAAACTGGTAGGTTTTGGCATTTGACTCTCCACCACATAGGGATTCGCCACCCAACCGTCCGCCAAGGAAGCTCCAAATTCCTTATTAGGACGCAATCACTCCGCAGTAGTTGGGAGAATCTCACCTTTTGATCTCACCTCCTCTTATTTCCTGGACTCTGCTTGGCAGCCCCGAACCCAGGTTATTCATAAGCTGATTTCCGTTCTCCTTTCATATTCAGACCCATACTTCAGATAAGTTATTGGTGGTAAGTCAACATCTTAAGTCCTTTAAACTGCGATCGTTCGAGCAGAGAAAAATTAAAACGCATCTGGAGAACTTTTAAATGGATTTCTGTCTCCAGCAACTTCATTTTATCTGGGCAATTGAGTCTTCTGCAGATTAATAGTTGAAACTGCTGGTATGCGAATTTTAATATTTGATACTGCGCTGTGGCTTAGGCTTGCTCTTCTGTTTCACGGTTTGGGAGTTTTCCAAAAAAACATTGCAGACGTGTAGTCGAAAAAAAAGCTAATTAATAAATTCTACAAAGGACATGCTTTCCATTTAATCACATAAACATATCAGTAAAATCGTTTTACCGATCCCCAGAACTGTAGACTGAACTATTCAATATTTATCATATCTCCTCTGCGCAATGATCCTAGTTTTAGAAGGTAATAACATGGCATTTGGCTGGGTAAATGCAGTTCAGTGTTCCCATCGCTTTCTTCAGCCAGCAGCTCATGGACATATTGGGACATTGAATATGCTCGATACGCACTTGCAAGAAACGTTCTGTGTGGAATCCAAAGAACGGCCTTAATTTGATCCGGTTATACATGCCTTCTCTAGAGAAAACGAGGAATACTGTCAATAAAGAGCAAAGACAGCGTATGATACCTGCTTTGGAGACAGAAAGGGACGCCTTGAATAAATTCACGTGTTTATGACTCAGACTGGAAGTTATAAGCAACTGGAGATCATGGGAAACCTTACTTTCTTAAGGAATAGGGGACGCTTCCCTTGTGCATGCCTAGTTGTTCACTAAATAATGTCGTCATTTAACAACCTTACTTCTTTCATAATAGCGCTAACGAGATCTCAAGATTTGTTTGCACCCGAATCTGCACCATTTATTCATGCACCGTTATTACAGCTATTGCCTCATGTGAAACGTACTGGTGGCTTTAATACAGGCAACTTGGTAAGTCACTCAATCTATTTGGTAATGAGGGGCGCTAGTGAGATGAGTGCAGTACAGACTTGCTTTTTCAAGCTCCACATGGCACACCAAACATTACGAAATAAGACTGCCTTTTTGAACGCTTGACTCTCAGTTTTTGTTGCAAGATCTCCGTTGTTTATGTTTCTTTTATGTTACCTAAAAGTGTAAAATGAGCATTTCCAGTAAAACAGCATGAGGCGGGAAGGGAGCCTCTCACCCGCGAGCCGATGCTGCAGCTAATGTTAGTCGGGACCAAGCTGGCAAGAACTCTAGAGATAAGTCATCAGCCGACGAGGAAGACGAGCTTCTCTTATTTGGCAGAAAATGTTAAACAAGCTCTTGCAGTCCTTCAATGAGCGGTTTGACAAGTTTAAGCAGAGTTTCCAGAGTCTGTTGTCTTCCCAGCAGGCGCTTTTGACTGTTGAACACCGAAAATCAGACCTCTGAATACGAGCAGCGAATCCACTTTGTGGAAACTTCACTCGCCGAGCTGCAGCAAGAAAATAAAGGCTCCGGGACAAGCCTTCAGATCTGGAAAGGAGATCCAGACGCAGTAACATAAAGATTGTTGGCGTTCCAGAATGTGAGGAAAAAGGGAAGCCGACTAAATTTGGCGCTAACCTGATCCTCAAGCTGCTGGGGATGATAACTTCACCAAGCCGGTCGTTATCGATAGAGTGCAACACTTACAACAGCCGAAACCACCGGAAGGTTCAAGGCCCCGTATGATAATTTCACGGGTGCATTTCGCACAGGGGAAATAAAAGTTTCTACGACTCGGGAGACAACACTCGATGGATTACGGAGGTCATCGAATCTTAATCTACCACGACTACACCGTGGTGGTTATGGAGCAATGGCGGAGTTTCCAAGAGGTGCTGCAACTGCTGAGAGAGAAGGAGGTCCGGCATTTGCATCGTTTCCCGTCAAGGTCAATCTTTGTTACCAAGGGCAAGTAAAAGTTTTCAGCAATCCGGTTGAAACTAAGACTTTTGTAGACCAAAAACTTCGAATGTCTATTTTTCACAACATAAGTGAAGAGTGTCTAAACGTGCTCTGAGCAAACTTTAATTATGGCAGTTTTTTTTTCCTATCTTCAGTTTGTTCTTTACTATGTGTGCTAATGAGGGGCTGTTAGTTGGTGGTGTTTTTTTTTTCTCTCAGCATTTGTCCGGTGATCCCAGATTAGGATGGGGGCAACTCTGCTTCCTTCAGGGAAATACTGGGTGGTGGTTTTGTTCATATATTTGTTAACTGTTCATGTTATTTTTTTGTTATTTTTTGCTGGCTGGCAGACTGAATGTTAAGTTTGTGTTTTATTGTAATGCAAAATGTACCACAAATGAATAATACTCTTGACACCATATCCCTGGTCTCTTGGAATGTCCGCGGTTTAGGTCGCCCACTAAAGCGAGGTAAATTTTTCGCACATTTGAAGTCACTGAAATCTGCCATTATATTCTTTCAAGAAACTCAAGTTGAAGCCACTCAGCTGACAAAACTCGGGGCTAATTGGATTTCACGGGTCTAACAGGCACCTTTCACTTCCAAAGCTATAGGAGTTGCCATTCTGTTCCGTAGGACTGTGCCTTTCCGTTTTCACTAATCCACTCTTGATCCTAATGGCATGTTTATAATTTTCACTGTGCCTATCAATTCCCTTTCCATTACATTGGTAAAAGTTTACGGGTCGAACTCGGATAATCCAGATTTTTTTTTCCCCATAAGGTGTTTGACTGGATCCCAGATAACGAATCAAGCCACAGATTGATTGGGGGTGACATTATTTGCTACCCGGACCCGTATTTAGATAGACTCTCCTCTGCAGTTCCTTGAGACCAACGACAACGGCGAGGTGAATGACTCAACACTCTGGGAAACACTGAAAGTGTATATCAGAGGACAAATAATTTCTTATGAAATAACACTGAAAAGGGCTTAGCGAGGTGGATTGGAAGTGGTTGAGAAAGATTTACTAGGCTTACAAAACTCTTTTCTACAATCAGATTATAATAACTTTCTCAAATTAAAATACGAATACAACTGCATTCTAAGGGAACAAATTGGCAACATACTACTTAAACTTAAACAGCGACATTTTGAGTTTGGTGACAAAACACAGAAGTTATTGGCAAGGCATTTAAGAGGGGAACAAGCAAAATGAGCCACTTACATAATAAAATACAAATCTGGCCTGATGTTTACGGACTTGAAGGATATTAACAAACGATTTAGTGAGTTCTTTTTAGAAATTTACACCTCCAAATCAAAGGCTACACAGGAAGATTTTGATAGGTTTTTTGATCCGCGTTACTTCCCACAATTAGTTGCAGCTTTCAGGGAGAATTTGGATTTGGATTTTGCGCTATCTTAGTTATAGGATGTGATCAAAGCATTTCCCACCGGTAAGACAGCTGGATCGGATGGGTTCGGGCCAGAGTTCTACAAAGCCTTCCGAGATATCCTTACACAGTCGTTGCTGAGAATGGTTCGGGATACCGTTAAAAACGAGAGGCTCCTACCCTCTCTCAGTGTAGCAAATATCTGGGTTTTATTTTAAAAAAAAAGATAAAGACGAAACGGAACTTGGAAGCTAAAGGTTCATTGCACTTCTAAATTATGATCTGAAAATAATTACAAAAGTGTTAGCGAACAGGTTCAGTAAGCATACAGCGAATATCATTCACCCCGAACAAACGGGATTTATCCCGGCAGGTACTGCTTTTGTAATGTCCTCAAAATTCTCAATATATTGTACGCCGATTATGGGAAAGATGATAGAGCTGCTATACTGTCTCTAGATGCCCACAATGCTTTCCATATGATAGAGGGGCCAAATCTAATTGCGAAACTCAAGCAGTTTGATTTGGGCTACACTTTTATAGAATGGGTTAAAATATTATATACTAATCCAAAATCCACCATTTCTACAAATGGAGATAAATCCAGTCCGTTCCCCCTACAATGTACTGTTCGCCAAGGGGATCCATTATCCCCATGCTGTTTAACTTAGCGCTGGAGCCCCTGGCAATTGGCATTTGGGCCTACCCACACATTAAAGTTAGTAAGTTGGTCAATATTGAGACCCGTGTGACCCTGTACCCGGACGACCTCCGTATTTGTCTAGCCGACCCATCGGTCTCCGTTCCCATTGTGGCGACCCACTTTCTGCGCAGGCGAACCGGCTCACAAATAGCCAGCGCGTGGGGCGACACTATAGTAATGTACCTCCGACGTAATTTCCGCACGGAGAGGGCGGGCGGTCGGGATTTAAATGCCAGCACCGCGAAGTTTGAATAAACTAGTCTCGAAATGACTTACCGACTGCGTGTCATTATTTCAGCGCTATGTGCAGCACATCGCTACATCACCCTACTAAAATCTATAAATTTCTTTCGGAGTATTTCTGGATGTACCATAAATCAGGGAAAAAGCGAATTCATGCCCTTAGTGGATCAATTTACTGAGTACTTCCTGAAACAAAAAATGCCTTTTAGAGTAGAGAAGAACTGTTTCACCGACTTGGGGATTAAACTAACTAAGAACCCAAAGCATCTTTTCAAATTTAACTTTACAGAATCCTTAGAAAAACACAGAAAAATTGACTCCATCATATTGCCCTTTATGTGGGGCTATGTATCACACAGGATATCTAATGCTCAGCTAAACAAGCCTCTTAAGAAGGGTAGACTTTGTCTGCCAATTTTCAAACATTACTATCTGGCAGCTAACTCCAGGGCTCTTACATATTGGAAATGTGGAGGTGCTGAGACCGAAAAAAAACCTTCATGTCTGCAGCTGAAAGCCTCTGTTGTTAAATATTCCTAACTTCCCGCTCTTCTGCTTTCTACTTATGCCTCAACAGATAAGCTAATCAAAACTTTACGGTAAAGAATTCTTTACGAATATTAAACCAGATAAAAGAGGCTTACCAAATTCCCAGTGTTTCCATAGTCAACATAGTCCCAAAGTTTCACATTAGTCAAAATCACTCATTTGAACCTGCAATTTTAGACGGGGTGTTTACAGTCTGGCGAGAGAGGGCTATCAAAACTTTCTTAGATCTGTACATCGATGGCCACTCTGCATCATTCACACATTTAAGCACTGTTTAACATTCCAATTATACATTGTTTTCGCTATCTCCAAGTTAGACACAATGTTAAAGAAAAGTGCTCACACTTCCAGCCTATTTCCAGCACCCATCCCTTTCTTCAAAACCGCTTGCTCCCTCCAGACTCCATACAGTTAATATCAAAATATGTGAATTGCTTTACTCTTTTGGTTTCCACAGATTTTATTAGGGAAGCTTGGGCTAAGTACTTGAACTCAAAGTTATCAGCAGAACTTGGGGAGGAGGCAATGTTCTGTGCTCACTGTTGTTCTTATTCATTCACGCTGCAAGTTAATCCAGTGCAATGTGAAGCATAGATTCCATTATTCAAAAGCAAAACTGAATCGCTTCTTCCCATTTGTGTCGCCTGATTGTGACAAGTGCCAATCTGCTGTGGGCTCACTGGCAAATCTTTTCAGGTTTTGCCCTACATTATTCAACTTTTGGACTACAATGTTTGAGTGACTCTCAAAAGCCTATTCTGGAGACATTCAGCCCAATCACAACCTCGCTATCTTTGGATGTTCTGCAGTGACTCTTGATATGCCGCACGACATGCAGATTGCGCTGCATCTGGGAATGGTGGTGGCTGAGAAACTTACTCTTCTGTCCTGGAAGTCTACTACTTCACGTACCTTTGCACACGTGCTCAAAGAGATGTTGTCTATTATACAAATGGAAAGACTGCGTCTGCACAAACCCAATACACAGACTATATTTGAGAGAATATGGGGACCTTTCTTGGCTCAGTGCATATTACCTCAAATACGTAGTGATTTTCACCTGTCAAGTTTCATGAGTGATGTGTCACCAAAAAGGATTATTTTATTCCTTATATTTTACATTGCTTCCGTGATACCGCTATTGTGTCAACATATTTGTAAAGGTTTATTTATGATTTTGTAAATTGTCTGGCAGCCTTTTTGTTTTTGTTTTTGATTTGTTTTGTCTGTGCCCCATCTGGAGCTGCATCTCCTTTGTATTGACTTGTACGTCTCCAATATTTTTGTCTCTGTAAAACTGAAAATTGTAAATAAAGTATTCAAAAATCTATCTTGTAATCTATATACTATAACTACTACTTAAATGTCTACTTTTGCTTGACATATTTTCTTTGAAATTTCTTTCTCATAGTGTTTTTATTTTCTTTTTTTTCCACGAAAAATTTCCGATCAGACATTGGAGTCTGTAACTTTGGAGAAATGGAAGCTGAAAGGTATGGAGACAGGGAAGTCACATGGAACTGTTGCACTGAGCGGCGACTGGAGTGGACCCATGTGCAGGACAGAGAAACGGAGGCAGTATTAACGAAAGTGTGTTTTATTAGTTGCTGCTAGGAAAGCCGGGCAGCGAGGATTAGATGCTTACATGGACGCGAATGTTGGACAACAAGAAGGAAGGGCCTGGACACTGAGCGTGGACTTGGACTTCAACTCGCACACGGAGCTGGGATTCGGATATGGACTCGGACACACAATGTGGACTTGGACTCGGAGACAGGACTCAGACTTCTACTTGAACACTTGGTGGAGAGTCCACATACTTTGAGAGGCCCGGAACGTGCATTGCAGAACTGTTCAGGAAATGGACCAGCCCCAAGAAGAATTAAGCCGAAGTTTTTTGTGCTGCCGGTTCGTATGCGGATCAGGTGCCCTAATCATGCAGCCCGGCAGACACTGAGAAAATGAAATTAACTGAAAAGAGGAGTCCACGGACCGGTCCGTGACAGAAGCAGATGTACTATACAAAAGGTATATGAAGAGACACTTAAAACATTCTTAATTACCTTGCAAAGAATCACTTGATCTTGATATATTTCTGGTGGACTGGAAAATTGCACACGTCACTCCTCTGCTAGAAGGGAGGGAGGCAAAAATAAATGCCGATGAAATCAAGTTTAATTATTCTGCAAATAATAATGAAGATTGCCAGTGCCGGCACTTTCACATTTTCGTATAAATTTTATAACAACTTTTATCATGTCCTTTCTGACTTCAGGTGATTGCAAATCTTAAATTATATAAGCTGTACATTTTTCTTCCTCACCTATCTTGCCTCTTAAAAGCGGGTCACTATCCTTTACAAGAGTCCAAACTGAATGTACGTTTTCTGTGTTTGTTTTACTTCTATGCTAGGTTTAGTGATTTTTATTTTGTGTGATGTGTTTATTTTCAATGTCCTTTATAAAGTTGTTTGCCCTTGTTCCTGAATTTATTTAGTACAGTCGTCTTCGCCGGGTACGGATATGTATTTATATAGAATCGATTTGACTGCAACATACTGTATGTGTATGCAATCAGACCGTGTTAAACGTCTGCTGGACCGTTTAATATGCGAGATTGTTTCTGTTTATCGCAGTATTATCTGGATTCATTGTCTTGAATGTCCTGAATCGGCCTTCCATGAATTCTTTGTGATATTGTTTGTGCTTTCCATCTGGTACATGTTGTTACAATGAGAAACTTATCTCCTTATAGTGCATAATGAATATTGCAGTGCAAATCCATAAAACGGAAAGAACACAATATTTTATAAAAGGTCGTTAATGTCTGAGCAGTAAATCATGGCTGCCTGAAACTGATATTAACTGTCTTATTTATATCTCACTTCGGATTTGCATGAATAGACAGGCAAGTTTGCCGATTTCTACACATTTGTTTTTAGTTAGCTTCAGGAGGCGTAGTGTCAGCTCAATAACTTGAAAGTTAATTTAATTAATTATTTGTTTATACTTAACTATTCATTTATCTAGGTAACCATTTTTTTTCAATCCGTCTGGCATCTCACTGTCTATATATATATAAGATTTATAGATCTTTTCCTCTCTTCTTATCCGTGGGTTTGTGCACCTATGTAAATATTTATATATCTACAATTCACTTGTCCTTTTATTTAGTCATTTTTAATATATTACGTAATCAGTTAAATATTAACAGGGAAATACATCCGCATGAAGTGCAACCGGCTGCAGCTTCCTGCTAGGATTTGGAGCAGCAACTGAATGACTTTCGGCAGGTACGGGAGAGTGAGGATATAATTGATCAACGTTACAGGAACTAGTCAACCGGAAGTTACAGGAGGCGAGTAGTTCGGTGAATGTCAGGAGAAATGAAAGCAGGCAGTATAGAGTAAAGCATTCCTGTGACTAATACCCTCAAAATCAAGTATACTGCTTTAAAATAATGGAGGGGATGACCTTTCAGAAGAATTCTACAACAACGGGATACAGGCAGTGAGCATGGATCCGGGCTGCAGAACGGATATAGAGAGAAAAACGGAGCGGTAGTGATAGTGGAATCAGTACCTGTGTAACAGACAGGAGATTCTGTGTACGTTAAAGGGACACCCGGATGGTACGTTGCCTCCTTCGTTTCAATGGTCAGGGATATCTCAGATCGTGTCCACTACATTTTGGAGAGGGAAGGGGAGCAGCTGTATTACTTGGTACATATCGCTAACACTTATGTAAGAAGGTAAAGCAAATTGCTCCTCAAAAGAGAATTTAGACAGGTGGGTAAAAACTGGAATGAGGACGTCCAGATTAGTAATTTCTGGATTGCAGCCCGTGTCACGCCCCAATGAGTGTAATAGGATGATTTGGCAGAAAATGCGTGGCAGAGCAGCTAGTGCAGGGGGCAGGGATTCAGGTTCTTGACAATTCGCTTCTCTGTTGCGGTAGGTATGAGCTGTTCAAGAGTTAAGGCTTGCACCTGACCTCGAGTAGGACCGATATTCTCGCAGGCCGATTTATTAGAACTTTTGTGGAGGGTTTAATCTAATTTAGCAGGGATCTGGCTACCGGTATGAAGAGACACAGGATAGCCCAGATTGTAATAATTCAATATAGCGTGCATTCAGACGGTCTGGAAAGGCAGACAGTTGATGGGACTTCTTTGCATTTAACAGGCTGAGTATCAAATCATTTGGGATGCAGAATCAGAAAGGATAGAAAATATGCTACTCAAGGTGCTCTATCTAAATGCGCTGAGTATAAGAAATAAGGTGGATGATCTTGTTGCAATATTACCGATTTCAACGTATAATGTTGTAGTCTTCACTGAGCCGTGGATGAAGAATGGTTCTAGTTCGGACCTGAATGTCCAAGGTTACAAGTTATATCGGATGGACATGAAGGTAGTCAGAGGGGGTGGTGTGGCTTAACGGCTAAAGAAATGTATCAAGTCAGTAGAAAAAGGTGTTATAGAATCGGAAGTTACTGAACGCTAGTGGGTTGAGTTCAGAAACCGCAAGTGTAAAAGGACTCTGATGACAGTTATATACAGGCCTCCCAATTGTAAAGTATTGAGGCTTGGACCATAGTTTACAACAGGAAATGAAAGGCGAATCAAAAGAGCAATGTTATGGTCACCCTATGAGATTTTAACATGCAGGTCGATTGAGAAAATTAGGTTGGTAATGGATCTCAAGTGATTGATTAGGTTGAGTGCCGAGGATATAGCTTTTCAGAGCTTTGTGGTTGAGCCTATGAGAGAATCAACTGTACAGGATTGGGTGTTATGTAATGAAATGGAGGCGATTAGGGAGCTTAAAGTTTAAAAGAAAACAGCTGAGGAACTAGTGATCACAATGTGAATGACTTCAACTTGAAATTTGACAAGGAGAATATAACATCCGAAGTTGCAGAATTTCAGTGAGTAAAAAAAATTACAGAGGTATAAGAGAGGAGTTGCCCAAAGTAAATTGGAAGGAGCTACTGGCAGAAATATCACCCGAGCAGGGATGGCGTGCGCTTCTGGGAAAAATGAGGAAAATGCTCCGAAAATCCATAAATACACAAAAGTAAAATAGTAGAGCCACGGCTGAAAGGGAAGTCAAAGCTATTGCAACGGCAAAAGAAAGGGCATAGGAAAAAAATAGTCGGAAAATAGGATTGGGAAGTTTTTTTTAAATTTTAACTCTGCAGAGAGCAACTAAACATCTCGAGGAGGGAAAATGTGAAATATGAAAGCAAGCTAACAAATAATATCAAAGTGGAGAGTAAATTATTTTTCCAAGTATGTTAAAATGAAGTAAAAATAGGAATGGACATAGGCCGCTAGAAGAAGAAGAAGCAAGAAAAAAAAGCAGTCGCTTGGAGATGGCTGATGAAAAAAAAATGTATTATGTGTCAGTCTTCATTGTGGAACAGACCAGCAGGATGTCTGATTGTTGTGATGGAAAATAACTGGTTCTTTGAGTCTCAACAGTAGAGTCCTGGACACACACAGTTTTAATAATAAGGAATTTATTTACAAGGGGAAGTCAGGTCAACACAAGCAACTACAATACACAGGAAGTGGGGTGGGGACAGGGTACGGTTACACAAACAAAGATCAAGGGAAAATCACTACAACAGCTATCCCCCTTGACCTTGGATAGCTGCGGCTCCCTTACCAGGACAAACAATAGACATTCTCGAGTATAAATCAATGCACTTACCTCCAATGTGGTGGTCTGTAAGAGAGGGCTAGCCAAGGGCAAGTCTCACTTTTAAAGCATGGGGCTGGGCGAGTCAATCCAATTAAGCTGACCAATAATTTAGGTGTGCATTGATTAGTTGGGAGGGACCAAATGTTGATTGGCATGTGGTGTGTCCTCCGACCAGCCAGGTGGCAGTGCATCTGTCCGCTGGCCGGTATCTCTGGATACATTCCACCGCTCGGAAGACGCACCACTTAGCCAACACACATAAGAGGGTGGAACAAAATCGCATATACCTGAAATAATCAAATTTGAGCAGCTAAGTAAATGCAGAGACACTCTTAATCAGTTGGCATGCGCAACATAGTATAAAAATGGCTATGAGTACAAGAATGAGTGCGATGGACCAGTGAATGACAGTTGCCCACCACCCCACTAGGGACCCAAACGGCCACCAATTGCCCCATGAGGTGTTGTGCTGGAGGAGCTGGTCCCTTGATTTTTGAATTTTAGCCACCGAGTCCCGAATGTGAGCGGCCAAGTGAGTGATGTTGATGGACTCATCAGGGATAAAGGCAGAGCATTCCTTACCAACCCCTGCACACGTTCCACCATCAGCAGTGAGTAGGTAGTCCAGTGCCATTCGGTTCTGCAGGGCAACCATCCTGACAGCTGTCAGTTCTGCCGCCGTTCCGGTGAGGGCATCCTCCGTGTGTTGCAGTGCCACTGCCGTCTCGTTGGCCAGAGTCTCGAGCACACTGGCCATCTGGATCACCTCCCGGGACAGCCGGGCCGTACCATAACTGGGATAGGCTATCATCCAGAACCTCTCTGCCTCTGTAATGGCCCTCCTGTCCCGGTGGCCGCTGTACGCCGGATGTTCCCCAAGGTCACTCAGGGGGTGGATGAAGGGCACCACATTTGCTGGAAAGCAGCAGCCGTACCAGCTCGTGGGGAGCCACAGGTAGGCGCGGTGGCCGCAGATCCAGTGGGTCCCGTTTAGAGTCCAGGGAGCTCCCAGCTTAGCGGCATCGTCGGCAGTGGTCACTGGGGCACCCGGGTACCAGTTTTGCTGGCAATTGCTGTGACCAACGGAAAAGTTAGAAGTGTGTGCATTGCGGAGTCAGCAGCAGCATTCGTTAGGTATACTCAGTGGCTATGGAATAACTCTGAGGGTGGGGACTCTGGTGGAGGTCAAATTGTAGGGAGGGAAATACCAGTTCCTGAAGCACCCACCCCATCGGGGGTCAAGGGACGAGATGTTGTGTAGTGCGGAGGAGAGTGGTGGGGCCTGCCAGCAGCGCCCCCCCCCCCAAACAGATATAGCAAAACCAGCAGGAGCAAACAGTCTGTGTAAACAGTTCATCGCAATGTCATCCAGCGGGATCGGCGGTAGTGGCAGCGCATCATCAGCGTGTGCTGGGGCCCGGAAGCAGATCCAGCAGTCCGATCTGTTGTTGTTGCTGGCAAACTCGTAAGCGACCCTGAGGAATGTGTTGGCAGCTGTCACGGAGCCGAGCATCGCAGCGACCAGGAGGGATGACTAGAGTCGCATCATTGTCCTCTAGAGCGAGACGGGTGTGGGGGGGGGGGTGTAGGTGTAGGAGGAAACTCATTCCCGTCTGGTTAAAAGCCGGGTATGTATACAGGACAAATCAGATTTATCCGGAATGGCAACCCAGAGGGTGTCCCCTGGACCGCGCGCGACAATATCTCCCTGTTTGGGGAGGCTCTGTGCCTATCGGATCCATACTCTGCCCGAGTCCTCGGCCTCGGTTCGGTGGATTCCCAGTCGGGAGATAGGGACTGTGCCAGGTGGCGGGCCAGTGGGTATCCCCCTTGGCTAGTTGGCCATGTGTTTAACTGGTCGACGGCCTGCTGAAGGACACTTAGCCACCACTGCGGCGTGCGAGAGGGTGTCAGAGTGCAGATTCTTTTCCTTCAGCAGGCCGTTCATTCTTTCAATTAAGCCCGATGCCAGGGGGTGGTGGGGTATATGGAACACCACGAGATCCCCGCCTCAGCCGCCCAGGTCTCGACATTAGTCCCAGCAAAGTGTGAGCTCTGATCGGATTGTACCTCCCATGGGACCCCATAGAGAGAGGAGAGGTGTTGTAATTCTCTGATGGTGCCGTTCCGGCCGGCCCTCTCACAGGGCACCGCCACCAGGACACCCGAGTATGTGTCCACCATCGTGAGGACACACTGCTTCTTATTCTGTCCCGGGAGCGGTCCAATATGGTCAATTTGCCATACCTGACCCGCTCCCGTGCCGCGACGAATGTGGCCCGGTGGCACTATCGGCCAGTCCCGTGGCTTCATTAGCTGGCAGATGGGGCAGTTATCTACAGATATTTTACATTGATCGAGTGTCCAGGCGACACCGAATTGTTCAGCCCAGCGCCGCGTGCCACCTTTGCGGTGTGCCCACGCAGTTAGTGCACTGGGGTCTGTGTCAGGGGAGGAAGTGGTGGCAGATGATATTTGGGCAGCCTGGTCCACAGCAGCGTTAAACGTTACCTCTTCATTATCTTTCCGGGTATGGGCATCCACATGGTGGGCAGAATTTTTTCTGTGGGTAGCCTGGTCCCAAATGAAACGCCAGTGGTGCTGTCCCCAGAGGGGACGCCTTTGTATTTCCCACCCTATGTCTTGCCACCGGGCCATCTACACTGCAATGCCGTTAGCAACTGCCCAGTAGTCAGTATAGATGTGGACAGGTCCGGTAGTGTTTTGGAGAGTGAGGGCTACAGCCGCCAGCTCGGCAAGTTGACTGGAACCCCCCTCTCCCTCGGTGGTTAAAATTCTACCCGTGGCGGGATGAAGGGTTGCCGCTTTCCAAAATTGTTTGCCCCCTTTCCAGCGGCTGGAGCCGTCTGTGAACCAGGCGCGAAGTTTGCTGTCGGGATCGAGGGAATGGAAGAGTGACCCCAACATGCTGGGGAGGGTTGTTTCTCGGGGATGTCCGGGGTAGGGTCCTGGGACTGGGGGAATGCCATGACTTGTTCATGGAGGCGGGTGACCCCTTCAGGACCGGGCTGAGCCCGGTCCGCAATGTACCACTTCCACTTGATAATGGAGGACCTCTGGGCACGGCCCTCCTTGTGGGTAGAATCGGGGGACTTGACCCATCGCATTATGGGGAGATGGGGACGAAGGACGACAGGGTCGGTGCCTGTTTGGTGTTCTGTGGTGAGGAGCGCCAGGCAGCAGGCTGGCAGCTGGCACTCGAAGGGGCTGTAGCGCACTGCCGCTTCAGGTAGGGACTTAGTCCAGAAACCGAGGGGGACTCTACGCCCTGGGGTCTTCTGCCAGATGCTCCACTCGGCGACCGTCTCGCTCGATGAGACCTATAAGTCAAAAGGCAGACCCGCCTGGCGGGAAGAAAGTGGAATGGCTTGTTCCACCGCTAGTTTCGCCGTATCAAAGGCAGCCTGTACCGCTGGCCCCAGAGAAATGTGGATTTTGTCCTGGAGATCCTATAGACCGGCCGGAGAAGCATGGTCAAGTGGGGTATATGCTGCCGCCAATAGCCCAGGAGCCCCATGAATCTCTGTGTGTCAGTTTTATTCGATGGGACGGCAAAATTAAAAAAAATAATTTTGGCGTTATCGGGTATGCTTCTGTGCCCGGAGTTCCATTGTACTCCGAGGACAATGACACCCTGGCTGGGGCCCTGTATTTTTTCCATATTAATGGCCCAGCCCAGTCCCCTGAGGGATTCGATTAGCATGTGAAGGGCCTTTGAAACAATGGCCTCAGAAGAGTTTTGGAGAAGAATATCTTCTGTATAATGTGCGATTGAAATCTCCCGTGGGAATTGGATGTTGTGTAAATGGCAGGAGACAAGGCCATGGCAGATTGTGGGGCTATGAATGTAGCCTTGGGGCAGGCGATTAAATGTGTATTGTCAGCTATCCCAAGTAAAGGCAAACTGGTCTTGGCTATCTGAGTGCAGGGGAATCGAGAAAAATGCATTCGCTAAATCGACAACAGCATACCAGGGTTTATGGGGACGGCCTGCGATGTCTTCAATAAGGGTGACAATGTCGGGTACAGCGGCAGCGGGGGGGGGGGTGCAGCCTTGTTCAGTTGCCTATAATCAGCGGTCATCCGCCAGGAGCCGTTCTTCTTACGGACGGGCCAAATGGGGCTATTGAAAGGCGAGGCAGCGGTTCCAATAATTCCCTCCCGTAACAGGGCTTGAATGGAGTCTGCGATTTCTTGGCGCTCCCCCGGCACTCTGTACTGACTGTTACAGATGATCTTGCAGGGAGGGGGAATAACAATTGCCTCCCACTTAGCCGCACCGACGACAATAGTGGCTCGCGCGATGCCGAAGGTGATCTTGCCTCTGTTTGTTTCAAGTGATTGTCCCTTTAAAACAGTGATCCCGAGGATGCATTCCGGGGAGGAGGCAATAAGGACTTGTACACGTCTGGGGGAATGGTTACTTATGGCTAGGCGAAGGGTGACCTCCCTAGCTGGTAACAGGGAGCCCCCCAATCCCTCTATCTGCATGTCCGTACCCCTCCATAAGGCAGGTTTGCCTGGGATCATCGTGTGCTGAGCGCCTGTGTCGACAAGCGCCATCCACCTCTGTGTGTTTCCCTTTCCCCAATGTAGTGTGACGGGTATATCTGGCCTCAGGTCCCCCGGACGGGCAAGGACGAGAGAGTAAATGCGCCGGGGACCCTGGCCTTCATCCTATGGGAGGGGGGAAGAGGGCTTCCACGCCGGGGGTGAGGCACTTTGCTGGTGGAGGTGGGACATTTCCTGCCTGATGAGCTGTATGAGCTCTGCTTCGATAGCCTTCGAGACAGTTTCGGGCAGGGGAGGCACGGAGGGTGGCTCGTTGTGTGTGTTTTCTTTGTAAGTATTCTTCCCCCTGCAATGTTCCTTCCACAGGGCAAATAGATTGGGTGTGGGGATGCCATCTATCTGGTTACGATCCACCCCTGCACGAGGCAGGTACGTGTACAGCTGCCTGCCTGTATGTCTGAGAGGGATAGTGTCTAGGGCCCTTGTCTCGGTCTTCCGGACCTGCATAGTTGCCCCCCTCTGCATATATTCTGTAAGATTCAAAATTAAGATGTGCGTTTCTGAAAGAGGTCTGGGTTAAAGTCAAAGGACAAATGTGATTTAATTATGTCTAGGGACAAACGTGATTTAATTATGTCTGGGTTAAAGTCTGTAAACACATGTGATTTAATTATGAATGCAGAAGCCCTGACAAGATTAACTGTTTGTGGAATCATTGAAGTCCTGAGATATGGACTATTGTTTTACAGAAATGTGTAAAAAAACAACTCTAAATATGGAACGGGATAAGACTATGTACCTCCCGAGTCAGGGAGGGGAGGGGTAAGGAAGAAGGATAAAACCTGCTGCCCTGTAAGGTTCAGGGTTCCCTTCTCTGAGGGGGCCCAGCTCTGCAGAACTGTTAATAAACTTTGTTTCCTTGAATTTGTCTTGAAGCCATTATTCGGGAGCGTGGCTCGTTTCTGACAACTTGGGGGCTCGTCCGGGATCCACACTCCAGTCGTGAGGGGGGCAAGGAAGGACATCGGAGAAGGTGCACCCTGCCGAGTTCGGCAGTCCCTGATTACTTGCTCGTCGCCCCGCGCGGCTTGAGCGAGTGATATCCGGCTGACTCAAGGAAACAAAGAGGGGTTGTCGAGGCAGTTGAGACAGTGAGCAATCGAGTAATTTCTGTGCACAGGACCCAGGTAAGAAATTAAGTTCCTGTAGAGACGTAGTACACAGGAATCGTGGAGCTGCGGGGTTCCTGCAGGTGATTTCTCCTGTAGAAACGTAGTACACGAGAATTGTGGAACTGCGGGGTTCCTGCAGGTGATTTCTCCTGTAGAGACGTAGTACACGAGAATTGTGGAACTGCGGGGTTCCTGCAGGTGATTCCTCCGGTAGAGACGTAGTACACGGGAATTGTGGAACTGCGGGGTGCCTGCAGGTGAATTCCTGGGCGATCACGGGAATACAGTTTCCGGAATTGGACAGGAGTGACCGAGCTAGGTGGGTCACATTCAAATTAAATTCCTGCAGAACGTAGTGCACGAGAATTGTGGAATTACGGGGTGCCTGCGGGTGGATTGGAACCGGGCAAGTCCTCGAGATGGGGAATAAGGGGTCTAAGAGAGACAAGGGTAAAGGAAATCCAGGCGCCAATGATGAAAAATACCCCGGGATACCCCCTGATAGTCCGTTGGGATGGATGCTAGAAAATTGGAATTACGGGAGGCGAAAAGGGAAGTCAAAGAGAAAAATGATACAGTACTGTGAATTCTGGTCCCGCCAGCCGATCCAAGGGTCGGATGTGTGGTGGCCTAAGTTCGGGTCTAGCGAGGATTGGGTACAACAAGCCCATAATCTGTACGTGAATTCAAAACCTAGCGTTAAACCTGAATAAAGTGATTATGCCCTATGCTGGTTACCAGCGACAAATAGTTATAAATTGAAAATGATAAATGAAGGGGGACAGAAAAAGAATACATGGGAGGTGCTCGACCACTGCCGCCCCCATATGTGCCCCCTACCACTCCGCAAATCGAAGTCCCTGAGACGGAGGTTGGCCAACAGCTGATTCATGTTGAATTTGTATCGAAAGCATGGCCAGATATAAAAAAACTGGAAAAACTAGAAGATTGGAATACTAAACCCTTAAGTGAACTACGTAGGGAAGCACAGAAAGTGTTTGTAAGAAGGGATGAAGAGAAGCAGAAGACGGCAAGGATAATGGCCCAGACAGTGCGACAAGTAACTGCAGATAGTAGAGAGAGAGAAGGGGACCATGGTTGGATCGAGGTAGTAGCCAGGAGCAAGGAGGAGGGCTAAGGAAGGCTTTAAGATGTTTTTGCTGCAACGAAGAAGGACACTTCAGGCGCGAGTGCCCCAGATACCGACGGGAAGTGCGCTCGTACGCTATGATGGAAGATGAAGACTAGGGAGGTCGGGGGTTCCACCCCTTGGGGATGAATTATTTGCAGGAACCCCTGGTAAATTTAAAAGTAGGTCCCCAAGGGTCAGATACAATCTTTATGGTAGATTCGGGTGCCAAAAGATCTAGCGTAATCCAGATACCTCCCGGCGCCCGAACTGGAACAAAGGTAATGGGGGTATCCGGTATCGGAGGAAATACAATACAAGTGCCCATTGTGGACATTGTGGACAATGTGGAAGTCGGATATGAAGATAGGGCAACGAGGCAAGACCTTCTCCTGCTACCCTCGGCGGGGTTTAATCTATTAGGAAGGGATCTGCAAGTTCAATTGGGTATTGGAACCGTGCCAAGCAATGGAGAGATAATAGTAAAACTATTCGCATTAAAAGAGGAAGACGATCGGAAAATTGAGCCCGAGGTATGGTATAGAGAGGGAAACAGGGGAGGATTGAACATCAGCCCTTTACAGATTACCTTGTTACCGGACAGTGGCCCAGTGAGAAGGAAGCAGTACCCCATTGCGATGGAAGGAAGAAAAGGGCTGCAGCCGGTGATTGAGGGATTGATCGCTGACGGACTACTGGAGGAATGTATGTCACCATATAATACCCCAATACTGCCGGTGCGAAAGCCAGATGGGACTTATCGGATGGTACAAGACCTGCGGGGCCTAAATGCAGTAGTCCAAACCCGATACCCGGTAGTGCCCAACCCTTACACGCTGATGAGTAAGATCTCCCCTGACCATGAATGGTTCAGTGTAATAGATCTAAAAGGCGCCTTCTGGAGTTGCCCGCTAGAAGAGAGCAGTCGTGACATGTTTGCGTTCGAATGGGAAAATCCTACGACGGGGCGGAAAAGACAACTCCGGTAGACGGTCCTGCCACAGGGGTTCACCGAATCACCTAACCTATTTGGGCAGGTCTTGGAGCAAGTACTAGCGGAATTCCAATGTGCTCCAGAGAGCCAACTGCTACAGTATGTGGACGATCTATTACTATCCGGGCCAACACAGGAAGGGGTGTAGGAAGACACCATCAGACTACTGAACTTCCTGGGGAAGCAGGGGCCACGTGTCTCAAAGAAAAAGTTCCAATTTGTAGAAAAGGAAGTAAAGTATCTGGGACACCGGGTCAGTAAAGGACAGCGATGCATTACCCCAGAAAGGATAGCTGGAATAACGGGAATGTCACTACCACGTACCAAGAAGGAGATACGCACCAGTTAATTTGCGATGCACTTGATATCGAATGGAAGTACCATACCCCGTGGCATCCCCAGAGTTCGGGAAGAGTAGAATGAATGAACAGCACCCTGAAGGCACAGCTAACCAAGTTGATGTTGGAAACCAAGCTACCATGGACCAAGTGTTTGCCGATCGTTCTCCTGAGAATACGAACTGCACCCCGCAAGGATATAGGAATATCTCCTTATCAGATGCCCTTTGGACTGCCATATTGGAATAAAATAGAGGGGTATCCCACACTACAGGGCGGTGATTTATTTGTAAAGAACAATTTACTGGCCTTGTCCCGTTCCTTTGCAGAACTGCGGAAAAAGGGTCTCTTGGCCCAGACTCCGCTGCTCGACTTTGCTTTACATCAGATCGTGCCTGGAGATTGGGTTCTGGTAAGGACCTGGAAGCCGGAGAAGTTACAGCCACAGTGGGAAGGCCCTTTCCAGGTCCTGCTAACAACAGAGGTGGCTGTACGGACAAAAGAAAAAGGGTGGACACACGCATCCAGGGTAAAAGGACCGGTGAAGCCCGAAAGCCGCACTGAGTGGACCTGTGTTCCCGGTGAAGAACCGTTGGTGGTGAGGCTAAAAAGGCAGCAAAAATGAAGTCTATGTGGACTGTAACATTATTGACTGTAATATATTTGATTCTATATGTCGGGGAAATTGAAGGGAAATGTGACAAGTGCAGAACCGTGGTACGAGTGGGGCAGAGGGTGTTCCCAGGATCATTTGTGTCCCACTCGCATGTGAATGATCGATGTTATGATTTAAGCAAGAGAGAAACATGTTGGGAGAATAGTAAACCTTATTACCAAGTCTATAATAAAGGATACATGGGACAGGGGGGGACCATGAGAAGTCTCAGCTGTCTCAGGAAAGTCCGGTGGATGTGTATAAACAAGGGAGGGCAGTGGGACATCCCATCTACACTGGTTAAGGAACATGCAGATAAGGTAAAGGAGATTATAATACAAGATGAGAAGAAAAAGGAGGCGGAAGAGCGCGAGCAAAGTAAGGCGGCAGTGGTCTCCACGGACCCGTCTATATATCAGGAGATAGAGAAAGATATAGTCCTCCCCGATGTTAAAGAGAACCTCTTTATAGACTTAGCGACTCGGATTGCCACGAGCCTAAATGTGAGTGGTTGTTGGGTCTGTGGAGGACCGCACATGAGGGAACAGTGGCCGTGGAGGGGTGAGAGCTTGAGTGTGTGGGAATTGCTTGCGCACATTTGGACAAATGCCCCAGACCGGAAGAAGCAAAGGTGGAAATTGACCAATTGCCCGGAGGGACAAGTATGTGTTGAAAGGAAAGGGAAAGTAAAGGTGGGAGAAAGTCCCTGTCGAAGCATTAAATTAGCAAAGAGGGAAGGTAATGTTACCTGGTGGCCAGAGGAGCCAGCATGGTACATAACCAGAGAACCAAATGGCAGTTGCGAGGCCGTAGGAAACAGCTCTAAACTCTGGAAGTGCAGCGGAATGAATCCGTACGAAGGGGTCCCCAGGGTCAGGGAAGTATGGAAGGAAGCAAAGAAAGGAGGATTTGCCCCGGAGGGGTTATTCTGGATTTGCGGTAATCAGGCGTATACCAAACTACCGTGGGATTGGGCGGGTGTTTGCTTCCTAGGTCTCATAAGACCGGAGTTCTTCCTCCTGCCTCAGGAGGGTGACCGGAAGCTGGGAATTAAGCTGTTTGATTCATTAAGGAGAGAAACACGGGAGATAAAGGTGGGCGAGTGGGGTGATGAGTGGCCACCGGCTCGCATCATTGAATACTATGGGCCAGCGACCTGGGCCCAGGATGGGTCGTGGGGTTATCGCACTACTGTCTACATGTTAACCCGAAATATTAGACTGCAGGCGGTGGTGGAAGTGATAACCAATCAAACAGCACTGGCATTGGAGCTGTTGGCAAAACAGCAGAGCCAGATGCGAACAGCAATATACCAGAACAGGCTGGCTGTGGATTACCTATTGGCCTCTGAAGGCGGGGTATGTGGGAAGTTCAATCTTACAAACTGTTGCCTTAAGATAGACGACAGTGGAAAGGCCGTGTTAAAAATATCCGACAAAATTCGGAAGCTGGTCCACGTGCCAGTACAAACCTGGAGATCCCTGGGGAACATGAGTTGGCTAGACGGGCTACCAGGAGGTAGTTGGTGGCGCACCGCTCTCCTAGTAGCAGGCGGGGGTCTAATGATTCTCTTACTTTTGCCGTGTGTGATTCCTTGTATACGAACACTGATCAGGCGAGTATATTCCAGCTCCAGGCAGTAGCGATACCCCATCATGGGACAAACGAGCTAAAACTTATGCTATTAAAGAAGAAAGTGGGCCCCCTGGGAGTGAGAGAAATGCTAGCTGAAACGCACACCTTAAAAAGAAAAAGGGTGGTATTGTAAGTTTCAAAATTAAGATGTGCGTTTCTGAAAGAGGTCCGGGTTAAAGTCAAAGGACAAATGTGATTTAATTATGTCTAGGGACAAATGTGATTTAATTATGTCTGGGTTAAAGTCTGTAAACACATGTGATTTAATTATGAATGCAGAAGCCCTGTTTGTGGAATCATTGAAGTCCTGAGATATGGACTATTGTTTTACAGAAATGTGTAAAAAAACAACTCTAAATATGGAATGGGATAAGACTATGTACCTCCCGAGTCAGGGAGGGGAGGGGTAAGGAAGGATAAAACCTGCTGCCCTGTAAGGTTCAGGGTTCCTTTCTCTGAGGGGGCCCAGCTCTGCAGAACTGTTAATAAACTTTGTTTCCTTGAATTTGTCTTGAAGCCATTATTCGGGAGCGTGGCTCGTTTCTGACATATTCTAATCCCTCCAGGAGAGTTATGGCATCCTGTACGGTCGTACCGCTGACTGGTGCCATGAGGGGCAGGATTACAGACTTCAGATCGGGGCGTGCGATAGTGACCAAGTATCCCGCTAGGGCACCGGTCACTCGTGTGTTTTCAAGGAAGTTACGGCCGCAGGCACCTTGATAGATGCCGTTGACCAGTGCCCATTCCCTGATAACCCAGGTGCCCTCACTGGACGTACCCCATTGCGGGCGCCTGTGTAGATCCCACTCCAGAAGTCTGGGATAGCGAGATCCTACCGCGGTCACTACCCGATCCCACAGGGTTGTGCTGTCGCGGATTTCTGCTTGTGGCGCCCGCAGCGCATTGTTTATGCTCTGCTGGTCAGAGAAGCTTCCCAGGGCGCTTGCCTCCTGATGGGAGAGGCTGAGGCTGGGCCCCACTTCGTCCTACAGCCGGAGCAGCCAGTCCGCGAGGAGCTCGCCTTGTCGTTGGCGGTAGCGATCCGCCAACTGGGTCAGCTCCTTGGGGGAGAAGTCCCGGGTCTCCGTGGTCTCGGAGTGACTAGAGGAAAGTCCGGCCGTCTCCCCCTCGTTCCGGTCCTCCCTGCGGTGAACCTGGGACCGCGTGGTAACGCGTCGGGCATGTTGGAGCTCGGGTGAGAAGGGGGAAGGGTGTTTGTGGGACCTTCGTTCCTCGGGCACCACCTCGTCGTCACTATCCAGCCAGACGTCCCCATCCCTCAGCCATGCGTTCAGTTTGTCGCCACACTGGACTAAGGGTCGAATCTTCAATGGATCCGGCTGCCAGCCAGATCGACGGGCTGCCCTGACCTGCTGAAGTTTTATGAGGCGACAGGCAAGTTAATTTCCCCTTACTTCAAGCTCATTGGCTCGGGCCTGGGCAGCCTGTGCTGCTTCCTTCAGTGTGCAACAATGCTGACTGAGGTCTTCAATTTCCCTGTCCTTCTCACCACACAAGTGCTGCAGGTGATCAGTAATTCTAACCTGGCGCTTCCGCAGGGACACAAACAACCAGAAGGCACTCCTTTGACTCCCCTTGGCTTTGGGGAAGCCTGATTCCTTCAGGAGGGAGACAACATGATGGCCCAGCTTCTCTCCACGGGGCTCTAACTGCTCAGACTAGTCCACTGGTTTTCCGTGGTCTGCCAGCATGCTGGCCAGACTCTCAAATCCCTGCCTTTCATCAGCCCACCCGGGGATCTCATCCTGGGTGCCTGCACTGGCTTTCTTCCCCTTATTCCAGAACATTATACCCCGTGCGAGTGTCCAGGCAATATCTATTTAGCCTGCTCGCAGCGCCAAATGTTGTGATGGAAAATAACTGGTTCTTTGAGTCTCAACAGTAGAGGCCTGGACACATACAGTTTTAATAATAAGGAATTTATTTACAAGGGGAAGTCGGGTCAACACAAGCAAATACAATACACAGGAAGCGGTGTGGGGACAGGGTACGGTTACACAAACAATGAACAAGGGAAAATCACTATAACAGCTATCCCCCTTGACCTTGGATAGCTGCGGCTCCCTTACCAGGACAAACGATAGACCTTCCCAAGCATAAATCAATGCACTTACCTCCAATGTGGTGGTAAGTAAGAGAGGGCTAGCCAAGGGCAAGTCTCACCTTTTAAAGCATGGGGCTGGGCGAGTTAATCCAATTAAGGTGACCAATAATTTAGGTGTGCATTGATTAGTTGGGAGGGACCAAATGTTGATTGGCTTGTGGTGTGTCCTACGACCAGCCAGGTGGCAGTGCATCTGTCACGTGGCCGGTATCTCTGGATACACTGATGATGTAGTGTCTGAAGGAGCAGAAGAAGGTGCAATTACTTTTACAAGAGAGAATGTGTTCAAAAATCTAAAATGCCTAAAGGTACATAAGTCTGCCGGAGCAGAAGAACTGCAACCCAGATCTCTGAAGGAGATAGTGTTAGAAAATGCCGATGCAATGGAAATGATGCTTCTAAAATCATTGGACAGTGACAAGGTACTGTAAAATTACAAATGTCACTGCACGCTTTAAGAAAGGGAGATGACAGCAGAAAGAAAGTTATAGACCAGTTAGCCAGCCGACAGTGGTTAGTGAGATGTTAGAGTGAGTGATTAAGGATGAGTAGAAGGAGTACTTACTGACAAAAGACAAGGCAGTTCAAAGTCAGCATGGTTCAAAGTCACGCAACATCTTGCCTGAAGAACCATGTGGAAATCTCTGAGAAGATTAAACGTAGGATAGATAAGGAGGATGTACTGTGCTGGATGTTGTATATTTTGACATACGAGATGTGGATAGGATGACAGAGTCCAGGGCAAGATGCCACAGTCTCAGTTTGAGGAGCGCCCTTTCGAAACAGAGATGCAGAGACGTTTTTGTTTTAGCTAAAGGGTGTTGAATTTGTTAAGTCCAGGGCGTTCGGTGTATTTAAGCAAAATATTGACAGTTTCTTGATTTGACATGGCGTCAAAGGCTCCGGGGTGAAGGTCGGGAACTGGGATCGATTTAGAGAGAAAAGAAGATCAGCAATGATTTAGTGGCGGAGCAGACTCGTTGGGCAAGATTGTTTCACTCTGCATCTACGACGTTTGAATCTTCTGGTCTTATTTAACTTTAAGTATTTATTTTCTTATATAGTTTTATATATTACGTATTCAAATGACGAAATAGCCCAGTACATACTGGCCGCAAATTATTCGTCATGCGCTCTTCCGTTATAATGTCTAGAAAGAACATTTTGGTTTGATCATCAGTGTCACGTGACATGTCGACTCTTTGCTCAGATGTTACTTCGTAATCGTTGCGTTTTGCTTCTTAGTTTAGAAGACTATTTTTTCTCCTCTAGATTTTCCACATGATAGATATATATTTATATGTGTGTGTGTGTGGGTGTGTGTGTGTGTTTGTATATCAACTGTGGAACCTGTGCGATTTTCGAGCATTAAACGCACACAGAAGCTTTCAGATGACGAAATGCAGTCCGAACATTAAAATAATATTGTCCTATACTGCACTTTGCAAACAAGCAATGTACTTCCAAGCGTTTTCCAGTGCACACACGTTACGAGAATTCGTCCAAACTACCAGCTCCGGATTATCACAGTGACACTCCTCCAAAATCGAGCTGCAGTAGACCGATAATGTTCCAGCAGCCAGAAAACAATGATCGCCTTACAAGATCCTAATGTCCGACTCTACCATGCACCTCGGCGCAATGTGCACAATATGCAGAAAAATTTCAATAAATAGGAAGACCTTAAGAACCACAAAATTTTTGTTTCCTCGAGAAGTCGGTTTAAGATTAAACAAATCAAGCAGAACTTACATGCAAACTCAGCTCTGAAGGTTTTATTCCACGGCTTCATATGAATACACAGTGTGATTCTCTCAGCATCAACATATTCAGTCGGCTTTGCTATTGATCATTTATGTTCATCTATTGGTTTAACTGTCTTTAATCTAGTGGAAGTTCGGTAGTGGTTCTGTTTTTATGTTTTTTTTAATTAAGTGAATATTCAGCCTCATCTCTGACGTTACCGCAGTCGTCAATACTGATACATGAATTCTTTGAATGACTCCTTTGACAGACAAAGTGACTAGTCATAGACCAAAGATGCTCATATACCCTAATTAGACAAAATTAGACAGCAAAATCTTTCAGACGCCAACGTGTTGTGACTTCACTTTGATCAGGTCAGTGACATTTGATACCGGTCAAATATTTCACCGCTTCTGCATGATTCTTATGCTGATGTAATTGATTTTCAACACGCATTTGGTCTTTCTGTTACAACACTAGTAATACATTGTTCCCGACTTTAATCGACAACAAGATAATTAAATTTGCTGAGAACTTCCAACTGTTACAAATAGCATTGGTTAGCAGACATGAATCTTAAAATTTACGGAGAGATCTGTATTCTTTATTTATTTAATTATAAATAATTAAACTATCGCAATATCTTTCGACTGGTCATATCTCCAAAGAGAAGAAAAGTACATTTGGCAAAAATAATGAAATACACTCCGGAAATTAGTTCGCTTATTTGTGAATAGCAGTGAAACCATTAATCTTCAGTGAGTGAAACACTCTGTCTGAAGTATTCCAAACAGTTACAATACCATAATACCATTATACATGGCAGCAGAGTTAGGACTTATGACCCATTGCTCTGCTCCGCCATTTCATTATGGCAAATCCATTTTTTTTCTCAGCCAAAATCTCCTCCCTTCTACCCACATCCATTCACCTCCTGATCAATCAAGAATTTATCCCCCTCTGCCTTAAATAAACAGAAATTCTTGGTTTCCACAGCTGTCCGTGGTAAAGAATACCACAGACTCACCACAATCTTAAACAACGAAATCCTTCAACATCTGCTTTCCAAATTGACTCTCCTCTATTCTGAGACTGTATCCTCTGCTGTTAGACACACCGCCATAAGAAACATCCTAGCGACATCCCCTCGACCTCTATATGTCCGTTGCCATCTGAATTGCTTTCCGAAATTCCAGACATTGCTTATGCGCCGGTATCCCTGCCAGAGTTCATATCCAATCAAATCTCGCCATCTCTGCCTTCGTGTCTCCGTATTACAATGTATTCACAATAATGCTAATTAATCTGACGTGTGGTCCCCCTTTCTGAAATTTCACGGGGAATCCGATCTTCTTATGATCAGGGACCCCAAAGTGTTCGTTTACCTTCAGAGCTCTAATAAATTTCTATGTACTGCGCCAACGCAAACCTGAAAATTCAACTTTCTAAGGGGTTCAAATACGAGCTGTTCTAAAAAACGTACATCTCGAAGGTACCGTATAAGCTCCTCCACCTGTCATTCACCAATGCTCCGATTTTCTTTGTATACCTGCATATGGAGGTCACCATGAATATGGCAACTTTGTTCTTTTCGCAAGAAATTTCCACATCCATAATAATTCTTAGGGTTTGTTTATAATATAATATCCTCTCCTTAAGGCTGTGTAGTTCACTCCCCCCCCCCCGGTTAAGCCAGAATAACCCCCACATCGACTGTCCTATCTGGAAGTTAGACGTAGTTATCTATCTGGCTATCTCTCTATTAATTTATGTAAATTTATATCCGTTATTAATATGAATTAATAAAAACATATATACATACACACACTCTCTCTCTCTCTCACACATGTGCACACACACACACACACATATTTATATTTATATTTAATTTATGTATTCTTTTCCGTTGATTGTTTGTTTATTAATCTGGTTATCACATATGTAGTAATTTATTCACTTATTCAATTATATGCATGTTAATGTGCATTTATTTATGCATTATGCATTCCAATGACGAAGTAAAAGGGGGAAATGAAATACCTAACAGGATACACTATTTCAAATTCGTACAGTATCACTATGCCCAAATTTATATTGACCATAATATCATAAAACCGTTATACATAGGAGCAGAACTAGGCCATCTGTCCCATTCAGTCTGCGCGCCATTCAATCATGGCTGATCATCCTTTCTATCTCCCCCGCAACCCCAGCTCCCGGCCTTCTCTCCGTAACCTTTTATGTCATGTCTTACCAAGAACCCATTAATCTCTGCCTTAAATATACATAACGACCTGGCCTCCACAGCTGCATGTAGGAACAAAGTTCATAAATTCATCACCCATTGGCTAACAATATTCTCACGCATCTCTTATTGAAAAGGGCCCACTTTTATCCTAAGGGTAGACTCTCCAACTATGGAAAACATCATTTCGGCATTTACTCTCTATAGGATTTTCAACATTCGAAAGTTATCAATGAGATCACCCCCATCCTTCTGAATTACAGCTAGTACAGACACAGAGCAGTCTAACGTTTCTGACATGATAACCCTTTATTCCTGGAATCATCCTTGTGATCCTTCTTTGGACACTTTCCAATGCCAGCACATCTTAAATATGACGAACACAAAACAGTTCACAATACTCAAGGTGAGGCCTCATCAGTATCACATGCTTGCGCCTGCCTAGTAGACGTCTTGAAATGAATGCGAACATGACGTTGCCGTCTTCAAAACTGACACAGCAAGCCAGTTAAAGTTCAGTATGTTCAACACAAGGAGTCCCAGGTCCCTCTACATCTGAAATCCCTGGATTTTTTGACGTTTGGAAAATAGCACATTTATTTCTACTACCAAAGTGCATGACCATACAGATTCCAATATTGTATTTCATTTGCCACTTAATAGCCATTCTCCTGATATGTCTAAGTCCTATTACACCTTCCCTGGTCCCTCAAAACTACCCGCCCCTCCAGCAGGTTTCGTATCATCTGCAAACATGGCAACGGACTCATCTTTTCCATCATCTAAATCTTTTAAATACAGCATAAAACCAAGTGTTCCCAGCACCGATTACAGTGGAATACCACTGGTCACTGACAGGCAACCAGAAAAGGATCGTGTTATTCCCAGTCACTGCCCTGATCAATTAGCCAATGCTCTAATCATGTTAATAACTTACCTGTGATAGAATGGTCTCTTACCTTGGTAAGCAGCCTTAATTGTGGCACGTTGTCAAAGGCCTTCTGAAAGTCCAAATACGCAACATCCACTGCATCCGCTTTAGCTATCCTACTGGTAATCTCCTCAACGAATACCAACAGGTTTGTCAGGCAGGATTTTCCCTCAAGGAAAGTATGCAGAGTTTGTAGTAAAATTTCCTGTTTCACCAAGTCCTCATATAAAACATTTGAATCTGAGATTGTCCAAACCAGTGAGGTCAGGCTAAATGGAATTTATCTGTTTCTTATGACTTATGTACTTTTAGGTGTGTAGGGTTTCTCAGCATGTTCCCTCTTGAAATCAAATCAACCAGTAGGTTTTGGATCTGAAATAGAACAAAGAGAAATAAAATTTTGTGCTCTTCAGTGAAGTGTAAATAAATCATTCTCAAACCTGAAGAATAATCATCTTCCAGTTTTAATTTACTTAATTATGTGAAGCCTTATTTCATATAGAAAACCATATGCATTTTAATAGGAATTTGTTTATCATTTTAATGACTAATAATTAATGAAGGAAAATTAATGAACTGTGTGTCCTAGCTTCCGTAGATACCTATCGTAAGAAATTCCACAAATTCATCACCCTCAGGCTAAAGCAATTTCTCCGCAGCTCTGTTAAATAGACACCCGACAATAATGAGGCAATCTTATTGTCTTATACTCCACCTCCCTGGAATACATACGGAGCACGCCTACTCTGTGAATGCCTTTCAACATTCGAAAGGTTTCAATATGATCACTGTTCTTGCTGTTCAATTTCAATGCGTACAGCCACAGAACCATCAAATGTACAACGAACGATAAAACGTTTCAGCTTTGAAAACATCCCCTAAACGCACCACACCGACATCCTATATTTTCATAAATAATGAGCCAAAATATGTTCTCAATACCGAAGGTGAGACCTCAGCAGCGCCTTATAAAGCCCGCAGAATCCTTGTTTTCACATGCCTGACCTTCTGAATTCAATGCTGACACTGGATTAACCATTCTTACCAAGGACTCAGCCTGCAAGCTTAGTTTTACAGTGTTCTGCACAAATAAGCCGGTCCCACTGCATCCCAGATTGTTGCATTTTCCCCCCTTTTAAAGTAATAGTCTGCACTCTTATTTGTACTATCAAAGTCCCCGACATTGTAATTCGTTTGTCATTTTTGCGCCCATTACCGTAATCTGTCTAATTCCTTCTGCTGCTTGCCTGCTTCATGAACACTATCTGCCCCTCCATCAATTTCTCGTGCATTCTGCAAACTTGGCAGAAAAGCTAGCTATTCCATCATCTAAGCTGTTCAAATACAGAATAAAAATAACTGGTCCGAAGACAGGCCCATGTGAAACAGCACCAGACAGGGATATTTTGATTCTGCCTGCTGCCAATGAGTTAATGCACTGATAATGCCAGTAACGTATTGTAGCAGTACCATGGGTGCATAATTTGGTAAGGAGCTTCATTTGTGGCACATTGTCAATGACCTCCTGAAAATAGAAATATGTAGCATATTATCCTTCTACTTATTCTGTCCTACTTGTAATCTCCTCAATGGTTTCCAACAGGTAATTCTGGTAAGATCTTCACTTAAGGGCACAATACTGATTTGGGCCTCTTCTCCTCTGTCACCAAATACTTCAAAGACTCATCCTTAACAATTGAATCCAACCTCTTCTCAAACACTGAGGTCAAGCTACCTGCTCGATAAGTGTTTCTTGCTTTCATAAGGAGTTGAGTGATATACTTAATTTCCAGTCATTTGGCACCAAGCCGGAGTATAATAATTTACAGAAGATCAGGTCTGTTGTCATCACAATATCTACCGCTACTTCTTTCAGAACACTGGAGTGCAGTGCTTCTCGTCGGGGTCAGTTATGTACACGTAGAACTTTTAGCTTTTTGAACACTTTCCCTCTTGTAACTCCACTCACTTCTTCCTTCACACGCTTCAGGATTTGGCACACTTCTAGTGTCTTCGAAATTGAAGTTAATGAAAAATATGCATTTAGTTGATCTGCCATCTCTTTGACACCCATTATTATGTCTCCGGCCTCATCTTCTAGCGGCTGTATATCTACTATGTTCACATATCTGAGAAATATACTATTCCCTTTGATATTATTTGTTAGATTGCATTCAGATTTCATGTGTCCTTTAATAATCATCCGATTAAATGCTCTCTGTAGGATAATAAACTGCTCCAAATTTCCTACCTTCCCGCTATGTTTTGCTTTGATGCCTGCTCTCTCTTTCGATGTTACATGAGGTTTGACTTCCCTTGTCTGTCATGGTTCTACTATTTAGCATTTTCAGCACGTCTTCGCTTTTGGAATGTATCTATCCTGCACTTTCCTCATTCTTCCTCACACCTTTGCCTTCTGCAGTTGCCCTGCCAGCAACCCCTTCTAGCTTTGACCAGCTACTCGTTCGTGTCACGTAATTTAATTTTATCCACTGAAACATTACTACCTCAGACGTTAAGTTCTCACTTTCAAATTTCATACTGAACTCAATGATATTGTGATAGCTTCATCTTAACAGTTCCTTCAGGCTTGAAGAGAGATTTAGGCCATTTAGAAGAGTGGGTTGAAAGTTGGAAGATCGTATTAAATGTTGATAAGTGTGAGGTGCTACAATTGGTAGGACTAAGCAAAATGGGACTTGCAGGGTAAATGGTAGGGCATTGAGGAATGCTGTAGAACAGAGTAATCTAGGAATAGTGCTGCAATTTCATGTGGATAGGGTCGTTAAGAATGCTTTTGGTATGCTGACCTTAATAAATCAAAACGTTGAGCATAAGAGTTAGGATGTAATGTTAAAATTGTACAAGGCATTGATGAGGACAAATTTGGAGCATTGTGTACAGTTCTCGTCAGCGAATTATAGGAAAGTTGTCAACAAAATAGAGAGAGTACAGAGGAGATTTACCAGAATGTTACCTTGGTTTCAGCACTTAAGTTACAGAGAAAGGTTGAACAAGTTAGGTCTTTATTCGTTGGAGCGTAGAAGGTTGAGAAGGGGACTTGATAGTGGTGTTTAAAACTATGAGGGGTATAGATAGAGTGGACGTGGGTAGGCTTTTTTTTCCATTGACAGTATGGGAGAATCAAACAAGAGGAAAAGAGTTGAGAGTTAAGCTGCAAAAGTTTAAGGGTAACAAGAAGGGGATTTTTTTTACTCTGAGAGTGGTAGCTGTGTGGAACGATCTTTCGGTTGAAGTGGTAGAGGCAGGTTCGAATTTGCCATTTAACAAAAAAAAAGGATAGCTATATAGACAGGAGTGGATTTAAGAGTTATGGTCTGAGTGCAAGTAGGTGGGGCTTGGTGAGAGTCACCGTTCAGCACGGAATAGAATTGCCGAGATAGATAGATAGATAGATAGATAGATAGATAGATAGATAGATAGATAGATAGATAGATAGATAGATAGATAGATACTTTATTCATCCCCATGGGGAAATTCAACTTTTTTCCAATGTCCCATACACTTGTTGTAGCAAAACTAATTACATACAATACTTAACTCAGTAAAAAAAAATATGATATGCATCTAAATCACTATCTCAAAAAGCATTAATAATAGCTTTTAAAAAGTTCTTAAGTCCTGGCGGTTGAATTGTAAAGCCTCATGGCATTGGGGAGTATTGACCTCTTCATCCTGTCTGAGGAGCATTGCATCGATAGTAACCTGTCGCTGAAACTGCTTCTCTGTCTCTGGATGGTGCTATGTAGAGGATGTTCAGAGTTATCCATAATTGACCGTAGCCTACTCTGCGCCCTTCGCTCAGCTACCGATGTTAAACTCTCCAGTACTTTGCCCACGACAGAGCCCGCCTTCCTTACCAGCTTATTAAGACGTGAGGCGTCCCTTTTCTTAATGCTTCCTCCCCAACACGCCACCACAAAGAAGAGGGCGCTCTCCACAACTGACCTATGGAACATCTTCAGCATCTCACTACAGACATTGAATGACGCCAAACTTCTAAGGAAGTACAGCCTGATTCAGTGCTGTAATTGTCGTAAGTTTATATGGTATAGTCATCAGTTAAGGACCTGAATTCCCTCCGTTTCACTACATCATACAAAGTCCCATATAACTGATTCCGTAGTACGTTCCAAGGCAAACTACTCTAAACAGCTATCTCGTAGGCATCCAACAAGCTCACGGTTTTGCGATCAATTACCAACATGTTTTCCCCCATCAATTAGTATGTTAAATTCTCGCATGATTATCATAACATTGCCCTTCTGACATGCCTTTTCTGCTTCCTGTTCTTATCTGTGGTTCACACCCCAGCTACTGTTGTGATTCCTGAATATAACTGCCAACAGGGTACTTTTACAGTTGCTTTTCGTAGCTCAACCGAAAAGAAGTTAATTGCTTTGATCTTATTTCATTTTTCAAACTTATTTGTTGCCGTTCTTTACAAGCAGAGCCACTGCGCCCTCTCCCTACCCTTTTCATCCCTCCGATCCGGAATATCACCTTGATCATTCAGTTCCGAACTACAACGATCCTTCATCAAGGATTGACTGGTGGTCATAGCTTCTGACCTGACAATCTTTAACAGTGTAACAAAATCATTAATCTTATTTCTTATAATTCAGGAAAGACGTGAGTACTGTACGTGCTACCGTTCACAACTCTCCCTAATACACTAATAATCAGCGTCACCGCAGCATTTTTCCCTATCTTATACGTCCCCTTTCTGCCACTGAGTGCACGCAATCTTTGTTTTTATTTATTTATTTATTAACAGCATGAGTCCGTTTCCTCCCGTTTCCAACTCACTTCCAAATAAGTTTAATCTTCCCTCAACGGCTGTAACAAATCTGCCTTAATAATATGTTTCCCCTTGCTTATCAGTTGCTCCCCGTCAATTTTGAAAAGGTCATACATCCCCTTCAGGAGTTCCTAATGATCCAAGTACCTGAAATCCTACTCCCTGCAAAAGCTTCTCTGCCACGCATTTATCTGCCAAATCACACTGACTCATGGCAGAGGTGCTAATCCAATAATTAACACTCAGGGAGCACTGCATCCTTGCATTTTATCTAGCCCTCTAAATTATCTCTTAATCGTAAGTGTAGAGGGATAAAATATTATGCGAACGTGTTCACACTTGAGCAGCTCGTACCTTATGAATTTCTGTAAGAAAGGAAATCTTTCATTTATATTCCAAGGCTCTTTAATAATGGCGTACAATACTCTTATCCTTACTGAACTCAGGTCTGTTACTCTGCATGCTTAAATTATTTTTATAATTAAAAACGATATGTAACATTACCCTCCTTCACAATTGTCAGATACTGTCGGATTATGATGAAGTTTTGCTTACTTTCTATTTTATTTTGCATTGCATTGTTTTTATTGAAGTGTACACCTGCAGCATTGCAGCATTACTAAACTTCATCATTCAGTAACAAACTCTTCCGCTCCTGTCTCAACCTGTTTCAGTCGCTGATAAGATTATGCCTAACCCTGTTTAATGTTGTCCAAGTCACTTCCTACTACTGCAACAGTGTATTTCTGGTTGTCATACAATATTTCATATATTTCATATTGTATTAGAATAATTCGTAGATAGTTCAGTTCAATATGCTTAAACCTGAAATAGAGGCTGAGTCACGCTTGCATATTTCTAAAATGCACGAAAGTTTCAAACGTTCCATTGCTGTTTAGTTTTGTTGTTTCCAGAAGATGTATGTTGATATTGTTGTTTTGGCCTAATTCTTTATTTTTTTTCCCAATGCTATAGTGACTTTGGGATGAATCCAAATGTAGAGGATATTATTATTCTCATTTAGGTCAGAACGTTTCTGCTGTATATTTCTCAACTTATTGATGACTGCGCGCTGGGTTTATCTGGGATGGCTGCAAATATTTATTTCTTCTCTTTGTTTAGATTTTAATATTATATTCGGCTTGTTATTACGGACTGTTATATCTGTAATGATAAATCGATCATAATATAATTTGTAGGAATCACGCTAAAATGCAGTCAGGCTGGAATTCCTATCATGGCATTGTTACATTTCTGAGCTTGTATTTTAAATAAGAATTTGCTTGTGATGTTTGCAACTTGATAAAGTAGTTATAAGTAATCAGATTTTGTTAAACATCTGTTTGGTTATTGATTGTGCTCCATTGTTTTTGTTTCTCAAGGGATTATCTGCATTTATCGTCTTCGATTTCTCGATCTTGTATTATTCATTTCTGATATGGTTTGTGTTTACCATCTTGGCCCCTTTGTTCCAATCAGTCCATCGTCTTCTTATCGTGCCGGCTGAATATTTCAGTAGGGGTCTATAAAACATAAGGAGCACAATATTTTGCAGAAGGACGTAATCGTCTGCGCAGTAAATCACGACTGGCTGGAACTGATAGTAAATGTGTATTCCTATTTTCCTTCGGATGTAGATGAATATATTCACACGTCTTCGGACATCTATAGCTTTGTTTGTATTTAGCATCAGGAGGCGCCGTGTCAGCTGAATAAAATTGGCTGATACTTATCTATCCATCTATCTGCGTCACCATATTTCCAACGGTCTGTTTATCCTTGACTGCTTATCGAAATATTTGATGATTTATACATTTGTTTTTCCTCTCTTATCTATGTGTTTATTTACTTCTGTAATTATTTATATATGTACCCTTCGCTTGGCATTTTCATTGTTTTTTTATTAGTTAATTGCATATTCAGTTAGTTAGTAACGGGAAACAAGATCTGCGCGAAGTGCAAACCGGCTATAGTTCCTTAAATATGTTGCTGTGGATGTACAGCAGCAATTGGAGGCCCTTCGGCTTGTACGGGTAAGGCTATAGTTGATCAACGATACAGCAAGTGGTCATTCCGAAGTTGCAGGAGGTTAACAGAAAAAACTGAAATAGGCAGTTAGAGCACTCCTGTTGCTGAACCCCTCAGAAGCAATTATCCCACATTCTATAATTTTGTGGAGGATGACTTCCCGGGAGAATTCTACAGCGACCGCGGTACAGGCACTGAGCGTGGGTCCATGGTGCAGAAGGACAGAAAAAAAAGAAGGGAGCGGTAGTGATAGGTGACTCAATAGTGAGGGGAATAAACAAGGGAATCTGTGGACGTTAACCGGACAGCCGGATGGTATGTTGCTTCCTACGTGCCAGGGCCAGGGATATGACAGACCGCGTCCGCAGCATTTCAAAGAGGGATGGGGAGAAGCCAGATTTCTTGCTATATCTTTGTACCAATTATATATGAAGGTAAAACAATGAGTCCCTGAAAAGACAGTTAGAAAGGCGGATAGAAAGCTAAGAAGACAGGACCTGTCGGTTAGTAATGTCTAGATTGCCGCCTGTGCCACGCACCAGTGAGGGTAACAGGATGCTCTGGAACATAAATGCGTGTTAGAAGAAGCTCATGCAAGGTCACGGCTTCAGGTTCTTAACAATTGGGATCGCTGCTTCGGAGGTATCACCTGTTCAAAGGTAACGGCTTGCACCTGACCCAGAGTAGGACCTATGTTCTCGCGAGCAGGTTTGTTAGAGCTGTTTGGAAGGGTTTCAACTAATTTGGCAAGCGCTGGAACCCGATTGAAGGGAAATAGGATCGGGCAGAATGTGAAAAAAGTAAAGATAGTTTGCAGTCAACTGTCAGGAGGGGCAGTTAAGTTATGTTTCAACGTTGCAGCCAACAAGCTGTGTAGAAAATAATTAGGATAATATTATTGTATCAAACCATCAGAAAAACAAAACAAAAAATGGTATTATAACAGTTTTTTTAAAAGAAATGCGTGGAATATAATACATAAAGTGTATGACCTTGTTTCAGTATTACAGATTGCCAGGTATAATGCTGTGACTTTCACTGAGTCCTGGCTGATAAATGGTTGCAGCTGAGAGCTGAATGTCCAAAGTTATGTGGTATATCGGAGAAGCGGATGGCAGCTAGATGCGGTGGTGTGGCTCAACTGCAAAAGAATGGGATAGCATTAGTAGAAAGGAGTGACATAGGATTAGAAGAAGTTGTATTCTTGTGGGTTGAGTTAAGAAACGACAAGCATAAATGGACGTTACTATGTTGATATTGGATCTGAAGTTATCGAGAAGGTTGAATGCCTAAGATATAGCATTTTAGAGCAGTTTGTGGTTGAATCTAACAGGGGATCATCTGTACTGCATTGGGTATTATCTAATGAACCAGAGGCGATTAAGGTGAAAAAAACTTTTAGAAACCAGTGATCAAAATATAATTGAATTATACTTGAAATTTGATACGGATACAATAACCTGTGAAGTAGCTGTATTAAATTGTCTTTTTGGAAATTACAACGGCTTGAAAGAGGAGTTCCCCAACCTGCCAAATGCAAAAATGCTATTCCCTATTCCCAATTCCTTTGTCTCCGCCGCATCTGCTCCCAGGATGAGGCTTTCCATTCAAGGACATCTCAAATGTTCTCATTCTTTAACCCTCTCCGCTTTTGGCAGGGATCGTTCCCATAGCGAATCCCTGGTCCACACTTCACTCCCTACGGATTTCCCACTTGGCAGTTATCCCTGAAAACTTAATTGCTACACGTCTTCTCTTGCCAACATTCAGGGCTCCAAACAGTCCTTCCAGGTGAGGCAACACTTCACCTGTGAGACTGTTTTGGCCACCTATTGCATCCGGTGCTCCCGGTGGGACCTTCTCTATATCGGTGAGACCCGACGCAGACTGGGGGACGCTTCGTCTAGCATCTCCGCTCCTTTAGCCACAACAGACAGGATTTCCCAGTTGCCACCCACTTCAACTCTACTTCACATTCCCATTCTGTTATATCCATAAATGGACGCCTCTACTGCCATGATGAGACCAAACTCAGGTTGGAGAAGCAACACCTCAAATAGCAGCTGAGTAGTCTCCAGCCACTTAGCATGAACATTGAATTCTCCAACTCCCAGTAAATCCCTCCCTCTCCCTTCACCCATCTGAGATTCACGCTGCCTCCTCCTCCAGCTGTCTGTCAACTCTCTCATTATTTTGCCTTCTTCTACTACACAATGCTTTCATCTTACATTCCTTCTTCATCTTTCCTGCCTATCTGCTTCCACTACTTCGCCCCTTGATCTTCCCTCTGATTGTTTTTTTTTAACCTGACACCTACCAGCCCTCTCCTTCCCACCATACCCTCCCTTTCTTTATAGGGACACTGCCCTCTCCCTCTTCAGACACGACGAAGCGTCTCGGCCTGAAAACTCGACTGTTCGTTTCCTCGGATGCTGCCCGACCTGCTGAGTTCCTCCAACGTGTGGTACATGCAGATGTAGCCATGTTAACCCCCCCCCCCTCATTCTATGGAGATACCAATCAATATGTGAAAAATTTAAATCTCCCACTATGACAACCCTATTATTATTACTACTTTTCAGAGTCTGTCTCCCGATCTGCTCCACGATGTCCCTGTAACTATCGGATGGTCGATTAAAAAAAAACAAATCAGTAGAGTTATTGTCCCTTTTCTATTCCTAATTTCCACCCACAGTGACTCCGGGGGCAACTCCTTGACTAACTCCTTTCTTGCAACCGTGACTCTATCTCTGATCAAAAGTGCCATAGCCCATCTTGTTTGCCGCCATCCTTATCTTTTCTGGAACATTTAAACCCTGGCATTTAAAGTACCCATTTCTACACCTACACCATCCAAGTGTCTGTAATGGCCACAACATCATAGCTCGAAGTGCTCATCCACTCTCTAATCTCATCCGCTTTATTCACGATACACCTCGCATTAAAATAGGCACATCTCAATCAATCGGACTGAGCACATTCCTTCTCTGTCACTTGATTATTCTCCCTTTCGCACTGTCTCCAATCATTCTTTAATTGTGAGCAAACCTCCCTTTCCTCAGTCACTTCAGTTCGGTTCCCACCGCTCAGCAATTCTGGATTGAAATTTTCCCTCTAGCCTTAGCAAACCTTCTCGCCAGAATATATGTCCTCTCGAATTCAAGAGCAACCCATTCTTTTTGTGCAGGTCACAGCTGCCTGGAGGAGTTCCCAATGATCCAAAAATCTGATTCCCTGCACTCTGCTCCAATCCATCAACCACGCATTTACCCTCCAACGAATTATATTCCTTTGCTCACGGTCACGTGACACAGACAGTGATCCTAACATTACTACCTTTGATGTTCTGATCTTCAACTTCTGTCCTAACTCCCTGTAGTCTGTTTTACGGACCTACTCCCTTGTCCTACATGTGTCGTTGATACCAATATGTATCACGATCTTTGGCTGTTTCCTTTCCCACTTTAAGGTGTCGTGAACGCGATAAGAAACGTTCCGGACCCTGGCACCTGTGAGGCAATACACTATCCGCTTTCAGTTCCTCCTTCCACAGAATCACCTATCTGACCGCCTAACAGAGGCCCCTATCACTGCTGGCATACTCTTTCTTTTCCTACAATTCTGAGCCACAGGGCCAGATTCTGCGCTAGAGGCTTGAACACTTTTGTTCCACTAGGTAGCCGTCCCCTCCAACAGTACTGAAGCAGGAATATTTATTGTTAAAGTGGATAACCACTGGAATACTCTCTAGCACACGTTTCTTGCCCTTCTCTCTCCTGACAGTTACTCACTTCTCTGTCTTCTGTGCTCCCAGGGTGACTACCTGCCTGCAGCTTCACTCTCTCACCTCCTCACGCTACCTGAACAGACGAATGTCATCGAGCGACAGCTCCAGTTCCCTAACGCGGTCTCTAAGGAGCTGCAGCTCTACGCATCTGGTGCGGTTTTGGCCATCCGGGAGGCCGGGAGTCGCCAGGACATTCCACATCTGACATCGAACACAGAAAACGGCCTTCACACACATACTTTCTGTCTTTATTTTGAACAGATAAGCTACCTGGCCTTAACCCTTTATCGCCGAAGCCCGGTTGAGCCAAAACATTTCAAAGCAGGGTGATGGGGACAAGTGCAGAGAGACAGAGGGGTGTAAAATAAGGGTAGAAGCAAAAAGTAGTATGGTGAAAAGTAAAAGTGGCAGGCAGGCAAATCCAGGGCAAAGAGCAAAAAGGGCCACTTTTCAACATAATTGTATAAGGGCTAAGAATGTTGTAAAAACAAACCTGAAGGCTTTGTGTATCAATGCGAGGAGCATTTGTAACAAGGTGGATGAATTGAATGTGCAAATAGTTATTAATGAATATGATATAGTTGGGATCACAGAGACATGGTTCCAGGTTGACCAAGGATGGGAGCTCAACATCCATGGATATTCAATATTCAGCAAGGATAGAAGGGAAAGAAAAGGAGGTGGGGTAGCATTGCTGGTTAGAGAGGAGATTAACGCAATAGAAGCGAAGGACATTAGCCTGGAGGATGTGGAATCGATATGGGTAGAGCTGCATAACACTACGGGGCAGAAAACGCTGATGGGAGTTGTGTACAGGCCACCTAACAGTAGTAGTGAGGTTGGGATGGCATTAAACAGGAAATTAGAAATGCGTTCAATAAAGGAACAGTAGTTATAATGGGTGACTTCAATCTACATACAGATTGGGTGAACCAAATTGGTAAGGGTGCTGTGGAAGAGGATTTCTTGGAATGTATGCGGGATGGTTTTCTGAACCAACATGTCGTGGAACCAACTATAGAGCAGGCTATTCTAGATTGGGTTTTGAGCAATGAGGAAGGGTTAGTTAGCAATCTTTTCGTCCGAGGCCCCTTGGGTAAGAGTGACCATAATATGCTGGAATTCTTCATTAAGATGGAGAGTGACATAGTTAATTCAGAAACAAAGGTTCTGAACTTAAAGAAGGGTACCTTTGAAGGTATGAGACGTGAATTAGCTAAGATAGACTGGCAAATGATACTTAAAGGGTTGACAGTGGATATGCAATGGGAAGCATTTAAAGATCGCATGGATGAACTACAACAATTGTTCATACCAGTTTGGCTAAAGAATAAACCAGGCAAGATACTGCACCCGTGGCTGACAAGGTAAGCTAGGGATAGTATCAAGTCCAAAGAGGAAACATATAATTCAGCAAAAAAATGTGGCAGACCTGAGGACTGGGAGAAATTCTGAGACCAGCAGAGTAGGACAAAGAGCTTAATTACGAAAGGGAAAAAGTATTATGAGGGAAAGCTGGCAGGGAACATAAAAACTGATTGTAAAAGCATTTATAGATATGTGACAAGAAATAGATTGGTCAAGACAAATGTAGGTCCCTTACAGTCAGAAACAGGTGTATTGTCATAGGGAACAAAGACATGGCAGACCAATTGAATAACTACTTTGGTTCAGTCTTCACTAAGGAAGACATAAATAATCTTCCGGAAATAGTAAGTGACTGAGGGTCTAGTGAGATGGAGGAACAGAGGGAAATAAATGTTGGTAGGGAAGTGGTGTTAGGTAAATTGAAGGGACTAAAGGCAGATAAATCTCCAGGGCCAGATGGTCTGCATCCTAGAGTGCTTAAGGAAGTAGCCCAAGAAATAGTGCATGCATTAGTGATAATTTTTCAAAACTACTTAGATTCTGGATTAGTTCCTGAAGATTGGAGGGTGGCTAATGTAACCCCACTTTTTTAAAAAAGGACGGAGGGAAAAACCTGGGAATTATAGACTGGTTAGGCTGACATCGGTTTTGGGGAAAATGCTAGAGTCGGCTATGAAAGATGTGACAACAGCACATTTGGAAAGAGGTAAAATCATCAAACAAAGTCAGCATGGATTTGTGAAAGGAAAATCATGTGTGACGAATCTTATAGTATTTTTTTGAAGATGGAACTACTAGAGCGGATAGGGGAGAGCCAGTGGATGTGATATATTTAGATTTTTAAATGGCTTTTGACAAGGTCCCACACAGGAGATTAGTGTGCAAACTTAAAGCACAAGGTATTGGGGGTATGATATTGATCTGGATAGAGAATTGTTTGGCAGACAGGAAGCTAAGAGTGGGGGTAAACGGGACCTTTTCAGAATGGCAGGTAGTGACTGGTGGGGTACCGCAAGGCTCAGTGCTGGGACCCCAGTTGTTTACATTATATATTAATGATGTAGACGAGGAAATTAAATGCAGCATCTCCAAGTTTGCGGATGACACGAAGCTGGGCGGCTGTGTTAGCTGTTAGGAGGATGATAAGAGTATGCAGGGTGACTTATAGATATGTTAGCTGAGTGGGCAAATTCATGGCAGATGTAATTTAATGCGGATAAATGTGAGGTTATCTACTTTGGTTGCAAGAACAGGAAAACAGATTATTATCTGAATGGTGGCCGATTAGGAAAAGAGGAGGTGCAACGAGACCTGGGTGTCATTGTACAACAGTCATTTAAGTTGGGCATGCACGTACAGCAGGCGATGAAAAAGGCAGATGGTATGTTGGCATTCATAGCAAAAGGATTTGAGTACAGGAGCAGGGAGGTACTACTGCAGTTGTACAAGGCCTTGGTGAGACCGCACCTAGAGAGCACTGTGCAGTTTTGGTCTCCGAATCTGAGGAAAGACATTCTTGCCATAGAGGGAGTACAAATAAGTTTCACCTGATTCATTCCTGGGGTGGCAGGACTTACATATGAAGAAAGACAGGATCGACTAAGCTTATGCCCACAAGAGTTTAGAAGATTGAAGGGGGACCTTATTGAAACTTATAAAATTCTAAAGGGATTGGGTAGGCTAGATGCAGGAAGATTTTTTCTGATGTTGGGGAAGTCCAGAACGATGGGTCACAGTTTAAAGATAATGGGGAACCTTTTAGGACTGAGATTAGGAAAAACTTCTTCACACAGAGAGTGGTGAATCTGTGGAATTCTCTGCCACAGGAAACAGTTGAGGTCGGTTCATTGGCTATATTTAAGAGGAAGTTAGATACGGCCCTTGTGGCTAAAGGGATCAGGGGGTATGGAGAGAAAGCAGGCACAGGGCTCTGAGTTGGATGATCAGCCATGATCATACTGAATAGCTGTGCAGCTCGAAGGGCCCAATGGCCTACTCCTGCACCTATTTTCTATGTTTCTATGTTTCTATGTTTCAGTCAAGTGATGCTGGCTGAACAGGAGATAATACAACATCAATGAAAGAAAAAAAAGTGCTTGGCTGGGCTAACACTGTAGGGATGTCAGTTGTTCATCAGTGGACAAGCTGGCTTGAAGAACGCTGTCAGTTGGTAGGCTCCAGGGTTGTTTGAACTTTGAAGCCCCTGGATGTGGCGAATTTAGTTTCGTACATTTACAACGTTTTTCAGATGCAAGTGAAGGTGGCTATGGAGCAGTGGCATTCCTCCTCTTACACAATACGCCTTCTAAGGTGCACAGTGCTTTTATCGTGCGGAAGTGTAAGGTAGAATGTTTTTGAAGGTGGTTTCTATCCGTCATATAGTTCACTATTGCTGCGATGGCAAGCCGTACGGCCACGTTGACGTGGGGGTAGTTAAACATGTAGCCTCTAAATGCAATGCATTGGTCTGATAGAACCTCTACATGCATGTACTGAATATGAAGACTAAAACTTCCAGGTTACGAAATATCATTACAGCCAATTTCCAGAAATTCTTCAGCTCTCACAGGCATCTCAATCGAGCCTTGTAAACTTTTAAAGCAACCCGCCAGATGTGATCTCCAGAAGTTTGAAGTTTGAAACTTTCCTGAAAAAATGCGGCACCTGTGTGAGGATATCTTTGCACCATCGTAAAGGAATGACCTGCGAATAGAGATTATTTAGGAAAATCCCTGCTAGTGTATCTGTAAGTCAAAAGTCATGTTGAAATGAATGTAGAAAATATTAAAAATGAGGTGGAAGTATGATCCATCTGAAACATATAGCATTTATAATTCAACACTTCTCAAGGTCGACCATCTTGAAGGAAATGTAGGGTTGAATTCTTAAGAAACTGCTATCTTCCTACGTGTTATGGAAAAACAATGGAACATTGCAATGGAAGTGATTTCCACATTAATATTCAAATTTGCAAATGGAAAGAAGAATGGAATTTAATATAATTATTTTCAAGCTGAATTCAGAACCTCAAGGTGCTGTCTGGAGAGTTAGAAGTCAGCTTTGTAGGTTAGCCATCGTCGAAAACTTTAAACATACTGATAAACCGACAACGAATCTTTATATCTCTGTCAGTCTTCAATGTCATATATTTCAAAGGGTGGGAAATTATCAACGTAACTGACTGTTTCGGCTGGTGGCGTTGTGGGAACAGTGCTGGATTTCGGGGCGCGACGTCCCGAGTTCAAAACTGGCCGGCTCCCTTGCACGCTCCCAATCTGTTGGGGAAGGGGGGTGGAGAGATTAGGATCTGGTGACCACATTAAAAAAAAGCTTAACCAAAAAAAAGGCCGGTATTCCAGATGTGACTTGTCAGGGTCCGGTTCGTTGACTACTTATTTCTGCTAATTTCCTTTCCCCAGTGTTTTATGTCAGTGTTTCCTTCATTTGGGGAACTGATTTTCATCCGAACCAGCAGGATAAAAACTCCGGCTTACAGCTACTCGGGGCTGGTCCGTCACCTTATCCAGGGCGGCTACGGGCCGACAAGAATATCTTCTGTCTTGTTTGGTTTTCTCCTTCCGTGCCTGGCTGCGTATTGCAGGCCGGGTTGCAGCTAGTACGAACCAAATTGCGAACTGTCTGTCGTTGTTGCGATTCGTCCTCTCGTGTCCAGCTGGGGTTTGCTGGCCGTTTGCCTCTCCGCAAAGATACAAAATAACTGTCATTAGTGTTGACGGCTCCGTGTCCAAGTTCGAGTCCCGGCTCCGTGTTCATTTTTGGAGTCTTGGCTCTGTATCCAAGTAAAAACCGAGTCCCGGCTCCGAGTCCAAATCAAGACCGAGTTCAGCCTCGGAGTCAAAGTTCTTATCATTGCTACCAGGATGTCTAATATCTCAAATATATCGCGCATTTTCCGCCCAGGGGATATGTTGTTCATAGGTGAAACGCAGTGCCCGGGATCACTTTGAGCATTCACAGAGAGAGAAAATATATGCTTTTCCCAGTAGGTGCTAATCAAATCTATCTCTCCGAACACGTTTATAAACAAGATCAGTCATTCACTAGAGAGCTGCAGTCCTGGATCTGTTTGTTGATCGTCTTGAAGTGTTTGACATGACTTACTCACTTGACAAAGATCACTTCGTGCTGGATTATGTGATGGTAGCCTCTTGCCTTAGACATGTGCATATATGTTAAGATATTTAGTGATGAACATCTCATATGTACTATTTCAGTTTACTGTCGTAATTATGATATTGCTATCAGCTGGTGGAGCATATGTCGTAACACTGTATCTGTTTTATGTCTGTCTGTATTTTATTTTATGTCGTGGAATTTATTATTACGTTCAATTATAATTTAGCGTTCGGTGTTGTTGAACGAAAATAATATGGTCACATATTCAGCCTTTGTGCAGTAGATTTTGCATATGTTTGGATTTTTGAATGCTTATTTCACTATTGTGCTTATTTTGGGAATTGTGTGTTTTAATCGGACATTCTTAATATCGCTAATTTGGAATACTCGTCTTTTCTGGTTTCGTAATAAATTATCAAGTATGCTTTGTCGACCTGATGCTCAGTTATTTTGAAGCGCGTAATACAGTGGTAATTCCCTTGTTCAGCCTCTCCGCGGATTTATTTTAATTATAGAAGGTGCTGCTACTAGGCGATGAGGTTCTTTAAATAAAAGCCCGAGTCCATTACCTACTTAACGCTGAGCACTGTATTTTTTTTCTCTTCTTCTTCTATAGAAAGGTCATTGAGACGTTCCGGTTAAGAAAAAACAAAATAACGCAGCTCGTTCTTCCTCTGAAGTTGGGAGTGAGACAGACTCTGAGGTTTAAATTAATGAGGAACAGGCGTAATAACCGTGTTCGCTAACAGTGAGTACGGGTAATAATAATACAATGTGAGCATAAACTGGACTATATATAATGAAGGATTGCACTTTTTTTTTGCTCTCAACTGCGGAATCAAATCTGACATACTGGAATGGAGGAAATTATCAGAGCACTAACAGTTAGATGATGGTCTTTGTGAATAATGATTGATCATTCAGTTTAATTTGTGGAAATCTACGAGATAACATTCAAAAACACTTGCTGGTAACTGATACACAGCTCATATTTAAAATAACATTTAACATGACTGTATCAATAAAAAAACGCAGCAGAGACGCAATTCAGTTGCGGTAGGAATGAAACTGAGCGTGAATTAATTGCAACGACTTAGCAGAAAAACGCCTGCTGAATAAATTGTGTTTCCATTTTTGTAGGTGCTCAGACACATCAGACCAATCCCATTTTAAAGTTGAAACTTGCAGAAGGTATGCAGCAAGGTAAGGCATGTCGGGCAAACAAAAAGAAACAGACTGCACCAGGAAGAGCAAGAGATAAAATTTCAAGTTTCAGCTCCCAAAATAACAACAATCAGCCTGATTTCGACAAAAACGTCAAATAAATAGAGGTGCCAGCGGCTGCGTAGCCTTGAGATTTAAAGTCAGTAAACTAACAAGAGTTACTAGATAAGGGTTAAACAGAATAGAACGATATGGATAACTCTGAACATCCTCTACATAGCACCATCCAGAGACAGAGAAGCAGTTTCAGCGACAGGTTACTATCCATGCAATGCTCCTCAGACAGGATGAAGAGGTCAATACTCCCCAATGCCATTAGGCTTTACAATTCTACCACCAGGACTTAAGAACTTTTTAAAAGCTATTATTAATGCTTTTTGAGATAGTGATTTAGATGCATATCATATTCTTTACTGAGTTAAGTATTGTATGTAATTAGTTTTGCTACAACAAGTGTATGGGACATTGGAAAAAAGTTGAATTTCCCCATGGGGATGAATAATGTATCTATCTATCTATCTATCTATCTATCTATCTATCTATCTATCTATCTATCTATCTATCTATCTATCTATCTATCTATCTATCTATCTATCTATCTATCTATCTAAATCAATTAAGATTGCAGGAGACACTCTCTCGGCTGCGACAGTCAGTCTTTCAAATGAGCGTGAAAGAGAAGCCTGCATATTCAACCTATTGTGGAGAACATATATCTACTGCATGAAGGACATTCGTAAAAGAAAATGCAACAGTCAACAAAACAGCAATACGGGTCGTTTATGTCTGAGAGAATTACAACTTGATTGCTGATGCACCGGGCGTTTGCTCAGCAAATCCTCGCAATGTCAACTGAAGGGGAAGTAAGAAGGTTACTGTAATAGGCCACAACAGTGTTCGATATGGCATTGGAAATTTCTAACAGATTAATTGTAAAATAGTGTCAACTAAAAATCTCACACATTAGTTACACATAGCATATCTGCTCCCTGCACAGTTCCTGGTTTGGAGTGTAAAACCTTTCAACCAGCACTGGGTCGAGAGCCAGATTACCCTCATTACTGATCATCAATCATTCATATCTATTCTAGATCCACTTAAGCATGTTGCTGTGTGGGTTGCGGCCGGACTACAGAGACAAACAGCTGAGACAAACTGCAAACTCCTCAGACAAGGAGCACAATATTTAAATTCGAGGGAAATAATCCTGGCGAGCAACTATGAGTGTTTAAATAGATTAAGGGCAGAACTAGATCACTGCCCTGGACAGTAGAGATAATGTTCTCTATCTTCTGGAGACGACACATTCATCACTTGGGGAGATCAGAATCAGTTCATCGAGAAGAAAGGTCTCCAGCGCAGTGAGAAAAACATCCTGAATTCCCAGACTCAATTCCAACCACACCCAAAGAGGAGGCCCGAAGTGTGATATTGGTTTATTGCAACACATTTCACCTGTCAGGTAGAATTATACTCCCACTACCTTTGACAAGAAAGAAGATGTCCCACAGGTATAGGAAATTAGACATAGAGATTGAACCTTTAGGTTTGAATGCAAAATGTACAGTGCTGAGATGTTAATAGTTTAAATATATTGTTTGATTAAGCATTCTTTGCATAGTTACATAACTGATTAGTGTTAAATGAAATTAAGTGCTTGTGCAGTGAAGGCCATTACGCCGCCCAAAGGAAAAAAAAGGAAAACGCTAAGTACAGAGGCTTTCTTTGCTCCCTTCTCTTTCATTAGATTACTTTTTGATACAACAACAGTGAAATCGAATTCGAATCACTGAGTTTTCCTTGGAGCCGGTTGGTGTTATGAACGTCGTCTGCTACTCATCTTCCAAGGGGTCTACATATCCAGTTTGGTGGAGATCCCATCCCTGGGAGAGTTTTGAAAGCACTATCCATCATGTGGAGAGTTTGGCACTCTTCATTCACATAAGTACTCTTCACCGGGGCTGAGGACTGGGAAGTTTGAATGTAGATATTCAGTAGCGCATCGGCGATATAATCATTCAAGGCTTGGTTCTCAGGGAAAGCGATGTATAACGGACGATATCGTGGATGGGTGATTCCCAGGAGGTGTGGACTGTGAGGCATCAGAATACAGACTTCCATTTTACTGAACGCAATGGATAAGTAAGTATATTGCTGTGCGATTTGGTAAGATCGTGAGATGTTCCGAGTGAAGTCAAAGAATTTGCAGGCAGATGGTTTCCCCTGCTCATCGGTGAGCCGGGTGACTAGGCGAAATAAGGGTAGTAACCAAAAAATGAAATGAGTTTTGGGTGCGTCGATAAGTATGAATTTGTGGACACCAGCTACTCTCCAATGCTCAAGTCCACAGGTCGTTTGCGCGTTCTCACCATCCTAGTCGCAAAGGAAAGTCCTTCAATTTCCGTTTAAGTAGAGGCTGTTAGAGATCAGCTGGATGCGGAGTCGAAAGTCCACACAAAGAGACATTTCCAGAAAGTTTTCTACTGCACGGAGTCCATTGTGGACTTCTATACGCGTAGGTGCCTCGAGGTGAGGAGAAAGACGGAGTATAAGAATCAGGTTATGTTATTGGAATGACAAAGAAGGCCACTCGTCTCCAGTTGCTTGTGCCCTCTCCTGAACGATACAGAAAATGGATGTGCGGGTGACCGGAGGCTGCGCAGTAAGGGCAAATTATGTTACTGCACTATTTCATCATACTCTTGGGGTAGGAGATGTATGGGTCTGGGCAATAAGCGATCTCCTACTGCCAGTGTCGGTTCTATACACATTGATGATGAGGATCCTACGGCCTGGAATATCTCTGGGAACAAAACAAGCTTTCTGGATGGTATTTTAGAGGGTCGCAGCATCAGTAAGTTGTAAATTATGATGGCTAGAGGTTATAAGCCTTCGTGTTCGTTCGGCTTCTCACTGGTATGGAAACCGCACAAAAGCCCTGATATATCCTGATGCTAATAGGCGAATAGCCCTTCCACGTTCCAGTCCTAGAATCGAGAATGCCACCGAGCACAAAGCATGAAACAAATCAGGCGAAGTATCTGATATGCTAATCACTCTTCTCCTCCTTGATGGTCGAACAGCGGATGCAACTCAGTAGCGTATCAGTAATATTTATTGGAAATAAAGATTCCACTTACCAAATTAGAGTCGCCAAGTTAGGAGAGAGATGAGGAGTTTAGTCTTGAATCTGTACTTGGTAATATAGAGATGGCGGGACTTCGAAGTGTAATGCACTAAGACAGGAAGTTGCAACATTGTGTTGCAGATCTGTTGACGCGTTCGTGTACTGCATTGTTGGACTCAAAGCTAGGAGGTAGATTGGCGTGGTATTGCTGTTGCGATATGAAGGGTTGTTGAAATTGGCGAGCAGTGATCAATGGCTTCATGCTGCTCCTGTCGACTGTTAAAAAAATCCTTAAGGAGACAATACTTCGTTGGGCCAATATCTATCCTGTAAGAAATAGAGAACAGACTTCATCTAAAAACCAGAGCAGCGAATACGGGGAAAGGGGAGCACGTAACTCCTCCTGGTGGAGTCATCGGGACACCATTTCTGTACCAATGATTTGGTGATTGCCAATCATACGACGTTTCTTTAGCATTTCCTTCCTACCCAGCACGGATGCAAAGCGAACAAGCTGGAATCCGTCTGGATTTGAACACGGGACCTCTCGGCTCCAAGTCCGACTGTGATGCCACCACGCTACCTGCCGGATACGACTTATTAGTAAACGCACACTCCAATGTGAACGTAACACATCCAACTATTCTATTGACGATGGAGAAGGACAAGAATAATTGCCTCCTGATCGCGGACATTTTTACTTCCACTGACACTGGATGCAAGCATTGGACATAGCGTCTATTGAAAGCCAATTAACAAGTTCTTGTACATCAAAATGATATTTGTCATCACGCATCGCAGCGTAGAGCTGTCCTTTCAGTGTTGATTAACCATGTGGAAACTATGTGGGAACAGGAGACAATTGAGCACGAATTTCCTGCAGAATTGTCACCATGGGAATGAAATCAATCGGGGCATTAAAGGGGAAGGCTGAAAAAAAATATATTAAAAAAAAACAGGGCATCGGTTATCGTGAAAAAGCTACCGCCTATCTTCCCAATTTCCCGTTGTCCTGGAAAGTCGTCGGGATCCTGATAAAATAAAGGATAGGTACTTGCCACAAACAGCAAAGAGAGCTCACATTTCTGTTTCTGCGGTTCAAAGATGACCCGCGTCTCAGTGCGCCTAGATTCCTTATGCATAAAAAGCAGCGCATTTCCGACAGACGGGGCGTACTGTGCAAAGCCGACCTGGACAAATGAAGTGAATGGAGACGTCTGAGGTAACAGAAGATGACATAGGTAATGACCCGAAGATTGCATTCGGAGGCGCAAAGTTGCTGTCCTGCACCGATGGCTCTTTGGGACTGCCTGTAAAGAAAATTGGAAGTAGATAAGAGAATTGAAAGGTCTTCAACGGGAAAGATAACACCATAAGTTAGAACTGGATTATAAGTAAAATAGCAGAAACTTTATTGGTTGAGGACTAACCAATCAGGAAGGGCTGACGACCCTTCATGAAAATTGCAAAGTTTGGCATTGAAACGTAGACTATAATCGACACTTCGATAGTTGGAACCGGCCGTATGTACAGGAGATTTTATGGAACATCAACTATCGCACAAACACTAATTTGGCTTTCTACGTAGCGATTAAGGAAGCTTTCCTGAACACATTTGACAAACTCTACCTCATCGAGTCCTTATACCTCATGGGAGTCCAGGACAGTATGTGTGGAGTTAATATCACCTGTCTAACAACCTCATGGTTTCTTGCATCATTCTGAGACCCCTCGACAAAATTCTACCTTTAAGTATCCGATTATTGAGTGACCTGTGATATAGAACCATTGATGTGGTCATGCCTTTCGTAATTCTCAGTCCAACCATAACGCCTCACTTAGGTGAGTTAAATGCGATGGACACCCCAAGTGGGCACATAAGCTGTATGGAGACGTCTGTGGTACCAGATGATGACATAGGTAATGAGTAGAGGATTCCATTCGACGGCACAAAGCTACTATCCTGCCGAATGCTTTTGGGACCACTGACTGAGCTTTGACACGACTTTTCACTGACTGGTAACACAATCGTTTTTCATTTTATCCCTGCTCTTCTGTACGTCTAAAGCAATGGAAGTGCGGGATACTGAGTTGTTATTCATAGCAATCCTGCAAATAAGTCTCACTAATGTCTACAATATCTTAACTTCCTTTATCTATCCAAGCTCTGAACTCAACCGACTTTCTTAAGATAACTCTGGCAGTGAAATAAACACAGCTCAGGACTTCCGTCTGAACATTCTGAACATTTTGATTGCTGACATTATCTGAAATATTAACAAGGTCTGCCTCTGAGAACCGACGTGCCGCGGAACAGCAGCAGCTCGTGGAAGGAAGGTTTGCGGCATCTGAAAAAGATTATATTTTTAAGGCTTCTGCAGCCACTTACAGAATATCACACCCCAACGCTATGCACTAAACTCCTGACTTACATAGGCAGACAAAAGAAAATTGACATTTTCTAAACAACGATTGTTTGAACATGATGAAAAAACAGGTAGGTATTTGGCTTATTTAGCTAGAAAGAAAAATGCCTCTTAGAATATTGCTTCAACGAGCGATGGGAAAGGAGCCCTCACTATAATTCTAATTTGATTAATGTTGTGTTTAAGAACTTTTATTATAAACTCTATCAGCCTGAGCAATGTAATGATGGACAATATAGGATGGAGTTATTTTCCAGTAATTTGGATCTCCTAGGCATTTCGTCTGAGCAAGAGTCCCTCCTGAATGTTCAGTTATCTATACATGAGACACAGGAAGCTGTGAGATAGCTCAATAGTGGGAATGCTCCTGGTCTTGATGCACTCACTAATGAATTCCATAAAGATTTTACAGGGTTATTATCAGAATCTAAGCTAAAAATGCTCAATCATGTATTTAATTGTGGTCTCCTACCACCATCATTGACAGAAGCTAATTCCTCCCTAATTCTAAAGAAAGGTAAGAGCCCTGAAGATCGTGCCTCCTACAGGCCTATTTCATTGTCAGATGTTGACTTAAAAATCTTATCTAAAACCTTAGTGTTGGGATAAGTAATTGTGTTAGCTTTTATCATAGAAGAGGTTCAAAGGGGTTTTGTAAAAGGCAGTAGATCATTTAACAATATCAGAAGATTACTTAAAGTGATTCTGGCATGTCCACAACAGGCAGTAGACGGATTGTTGTTGTTGTTGTTTTTTTTCCCCTTAGACGCAGCAAAGACCTTTGATCGTGTCGAATGGCTGTATCTTTTTTTTCAATTTAGAACGATTTGGTGTGGTCAATAATTTTATTAAGTGGTTGAAGGTTGTTTATAATGACCCTTTGACTGCAATTCTCACTAATCATATTAGGTCGGATAATTTTAGTATTCTGTGGGGCAACTGGCAGGGCTGCCCTTTATCACTTTGTCACACTCGTGATCAAGCCATTGGCTGAGGCTAATCAGCGAGACCCCAACATATCTGCTCCAGACACAGGACTATATTCACATAAAATTACATTGTATACGGATGATATTCCAATTTTCTTATCAAACTCTGCTATACTATGCACCACTTCTACATTGAATCAATACATTTTGCGCCTTTTCAGGTTATTGAATCAATTTTACTAAATCAGGGGCTATGCCTCTGGGGAATTTGCAGCATGTACCTGACCCTCAGGGCGTTTTCCTCTTTAAATGGTCGCAGACAGGTTTTGTTTCCTTATGCATATTTATCCCAACTACCTTTGATCAATTGTTCAAAGGTAACTTTAGAGTTATTTGACAAAATCAAACTAGATCTTGAGCGAAGGAGGACTCTTCCCATTTCTTGGCTTGTCCGAATATCCTTAATCAAAATGATCATTTCTCCTCCTCTGTTTTACCCAATGCGAATTATTCTAGTCATTTGTACCCAAAAAAATAGTTTAAAAATAAATGTTTTGTCTATTTCTTTCATCTAGAACAAAATAAAAGCGGTATTAAAATGCCCAAGTTACAGCTTCCCCAGTAGTTTAGAGTGTCTGGATTTTCCAGAATACAAAAAATGAGAATTAAGTTCTTTTTTTTATCTTTAGTGGTTGACGGGGTTTGCAGTTACACCTCGTCAATTTGGCTTGATATTGAAGATTCACAAGCAACATACCCTCTTATAGTTTGCTTTTCCACAATAATATGAAACTATTTAAGGAATATTGTCGTAATTCAGTAACGATTAATACAGTCAGCGCTTGGTGGGCGATGCGACAAATTGAGGGCAACGCACCAAAAATATCACCCATCTCTCTAATAACAGGCAGTCCAGATTTTCAAACAGGAGTAATGAATTCTCGATTTAAACTTTGGATTTCTAAGGATATTTTCCATCTACGAGATTTGTTTGATGAAGGAAAAATGATGTGTTTTAGTCAAATAGTGCAGAAATGTAACATGCCCAATAAGGACCTTTTTTCGTTTATTTCAGATATCAGCTAGTAGACAGAAAAAACGCATCATTATGAACTGATTTTTATCGTTCTGTCATAGAAAATAGGGCGTTCTGTTTTCTAAAGGTGAAGTCTCCATTAGCACGTTTTACAGCTTCCTGAGGGAATGTTCTTGTGGGGAGTTTGAGCAGCCGTGCAGAGTCTGGGAGGAAGAGCTGGGAGTAGAAATTAGAGCAAAGACATGGGAAGACATCCATGATAATGAAATGAAATTTTCAAATTTTATTAGAACTAAAACATTGCAACTGAAAATTCTGTATAGGACCCATTTGACCAGATCGTCTCTCGAAATATCAAACGGGGTTTTGTTCAAAGTGTTCTGAAGTTAAAGTAAATGCTGAAACTTTCCCCCACTGTTTTTTTTTACTTGTCCCAAACGTTAGGCATACAGGAGTGATATTTTTAGGTGAAATGGAAAAGATTCTGAAGATGGAGATTGAAATGGACTCAATGATTTTCTGTTCAGCTTACTAATGCACATCAGAAAAACTAAAAAAAATCTTTTTTTGTTAACATCCTGACTTTTTGTGCGAGGAATAACTTTTTACTTTGTTGAATATCCGAGAAAGCCCCTGGACATTTTGGTTGGCGTAAATTAATCATGGAATACATTCCTTTGTACATTTTGACATGTACGGTACACTCAAAAAGAAATAGTTTTCATAAAACAGGACAACCTTTTTTGAAGTATATAGATATAAACCTGCCTGCTATATTAAAAAGGTCTTTTGTAGAGGATGTTGTGAAGATGTCCTTATTTTGATGGAAGTGCTCTGATAGCTGATATATGTGAGGGGAAGAAAGGTAAATATAAATGTTTCTAGAAATTGAAAACTTTCTTATGCTGAACAAAATTAGCAACTCTTGTCTCTCTACAATCTGTTCTTACACTCCACTGCCTGACACTAGCAAATCTTCTGAACAGAATATTGCTCCCTTTCCAATTTAATTGGCTGTTCTGTACAGGACGCACTTTCCCTGGAAGAGAGCTGAATAATCCAAAAATTTCATGTCCCCCCTGAACAACCTACGCCGTATTAACGTGTATCATTTTCCAACTTCTGGCCTCAAGAGAACGTGGCACATGGATCAATTCTGAGATCACAGCTCTGGAGATCCTGTACTTTAGCGTAGCACCTAACTCATCCAGATCACTGCAGAACCTGGTGAGTCTTACTATTAATGTCATTAATTTTATTGTCCACCACATCTGGCTGTCTAAACCCTTATCTAAAATTCTGAAAACTCGATCTGGGAAGACCTGGAGACTGGCACTATGCATCAACAGTTCCATACAAGTAGTCCTTACAGGTCGACACAAAACTTGTGTTGCCGGTATTCAGCAGCAGGTCAGGAAATGCAGCTATGATCCACGCAACATCAGTATGGCAGTAAAACATCAATACAACAGTACAGGGACAACATCCAGATACAACTTTCCTCAAGCTACACACTCAACAGACTGAAGGATTGCATCCCATCGTAGACTCAAAGCTAAACGAATGGATTTTCCAACATCGCTGCCACTCTCCCAGATGATCTAAATTTACATACGCTCAATTCCATGTCGCCAATGATGATCCCCTCAGGAGACCTGTAGATGATCTGACCGGCCGCTTGGTCATTTCTGAGGCTGAAATACGCAGGTGTTTCAACGACTGTACATTGACCAGATTGCGGGATCGGACGGCATCAGAAGGCCAGCACTCAGGATGTGCGCGGCACAACTGGCAGGTGTGTTTACAGTCATTTTTAGTCTCTCCTTCTCCTAATGTAGAGTGCAGTCCTGTTTCAAAACATTAGTCATTCTACTACATAAAAAGTCCAAGGAAACATGTCCGAACGGCTGGCGTCCTGTTGAACTCTGCTCAATAATAAGCAAATTAATTGAATGGCTGGTGAAGGATTACACCTGTAGCATTTTGCCACCCACACTGTACCCCCTACAGTTTTCCTACCAACATAACCTATCAATAGATGACGCAATAGCCACATCTCTACACGCTGCCTTTACAAATCTAGAGAAGAGGTATGCTTATGAATGAATGATGTTCTTGGATTATTGTTCAGCGTTCAAAACTATAATACCCTCCAGGCTGGACAAGAATGTCAGAGACATTGGCCGTGTCCTTGCCTTATGTAGCTGGAACCTGGATCTTCTGTCAAATCGCCGCAGGTGCTAAGAATAGGCTCCCTCACCACTGCTCCTCTGACACTCAACACACGTGCCCCCAGGACTGTGTACGAAGTCTCTTCCTTTAATTTTTGCATAACAATGACAGTGTCCCTACCCAGATGTACAATCTACTAATTGAATTTGCTGAAGATAGTACACTGTTTGGCCTAATCTCAGACAATAATGAGGGAGCCTAAAGAGAATAATTCAGCACCCTGACACATTGGCGTCAAGGAAACAACTTCTCTCCTATTGTCGCAGATTAAAACAAAAATGCTGCCTATGGACTACAGGAAGAATGAAGACAGACTAACTAACCACTATTAACATCAATGGATCTTTAAACTCTTGTTCTTCGACATACACATCAGTAAAGCTCCGCTGTGATCGGTACATACCGGTTGTGTGGTGAATAACGCAGAACATCGCCTCTTGCATCTCAGACGGTTGAAAAGGTTTTACCTCTAAATCCAAAAAACGCTCTACTCGTGCACAACTGAGAGCACCCTGACTGGGTGCATCATTACCTGGTTTTGGAACTGTACTTCCCTCCATCGCAGAACTCTGCAAAGAGCGGTGCGAACAGCGCATCTGTAGATGTGTCCTCCCCACTATTCAGGACTTTTGAAAAGAGATGAGAGTAAAAAGGGACCGAAATATCATTAGCAACCCAAGACACGCCAAGCACAAAATTTTCCAGCTGCTACCATCCGAGAAACGGAATCGCAGCATAAAAAACAAGACTAACAGGCTGCGGAAAATCTTCCTCCATGAACCCATCAGACGGATTACGTCATTCAGATATAATTGTATTTCTATGTTATTTTGACTGTACTGTTGTACATACTATTTATGATAATTTATTATAAGTGGCACTTCGCACATTTAAACGGAAATGTAACGTGAAGATATGTAATCCTCATGTAAATGAAGGATGTAGGTAATAATGTCAATTCAATACAATTGAATTTTCTTCTCCGTCAGAGAAACAGAATCGAAGGCAGACGGTACATTGCTTTAATGTTTCTCTGCAAACATGCCTCCAATATTATCCAAATTACAATATCTGTTGTTGAGGGAGATTTCCACATGGCACTCTGCATGGTTGTTTAACTCCTTTCTCTTTCTTGTTACTCACTTTACCTTCCTCCTGAAACTCTGGTGCATCCACCATCATTATGCCCAATCTATCACGCGCTGAGCATTTAGAAACATCCAGCGTTCATCCAATTCCAGCTTCAGCTCCTTTTTTTTCTTCTTTTTTTTTCGCGTGTGTTGCGGTCAAGTGCTCTGCCTGGCCTAATTACAGTTCATCCTGAGCAACAAATAAAGAATGAAAAATGAACAATAAATAAATAACGGGAAAAATAGTTGCCTACTACATTTCGCATTCTCCTACTCACGCCTAATCTCGCCGAAACATCGAAGAAGTAATGCCTCAATTCCCTTTGTAACTCTGTCGACTTCACCGACGGTCGCATCGCTTTTCCCTACATTTTCGAATCTGTTCTTGTCAATCAATCGATATCGCTTTTCAAAACACGAAAATGCCGAAAATCGCATTCGAATCGGCAAACCTGAGATAGTTCCGTCTTATCATATTTGCAATCGCCGATTGGCAGCAGTTTGCAACACCAACTCACGGCGAGCAGATGCCTTATTTTCGCAATCGACCAACCTGTCAGTGCTATGTCCTCTCACGCTTTTTATCTCCGATAAGCTCTGGTTAAAAGATCAAATAGCCGCGAGTTGATCTCGAGTAAAATCAATCGGCAAACTTGAGTGAGTTACGTCCTGACACGCTTCGGATCTCCGACTGGCCTCAATTTAAATACATATTTCATGATTTTCCATTTCCAACAGTTCGCATACGCGATTGTTCAATACATTGCGAAGCCCATATTTCACGAACATTTATTTTGAATTTATTTATTTCTGTATTAATTAATCCGTTGGTTTATTAACTGCATAATTAAGTTATTTATTTGTTTGATTGTTTATTTATTTGCTAAGATTTCAGTACAGCTGGTGACGTAAAACTCTAGATTGTTAAAGACAAGTTGTTAACTGCTGAGGTACAAGGAAGTTAAAGCTCTGTAGGCTATTTTCCGTGAGATCTCACCGAACAACAATCTAATCACAAAATCTAGAGAAATCCACGTACAATACTATTTTTTTTAAAAAAACTGAGCATTAGCCTTCCTTTTCGATTGTGACACTTTGCAAATCCACTTTTGTCTTCACCATGAACTTTTTTTCCAGCCTCACCAGTATTAAAGAACTATTTTGTTTTGTTATTGTAACTCTGCAGAGAAATGTCTCACATTCAATACCATTTCTTGATTTTGCCTTGCGTATGCGCTGAGCTTCTCTTTGATTCCTCGTGGCCTCTTTAGCTGCAGCTTCCTTCAGAAAAGAGAAAATTTTACAGTACAACATAACATGGAGCTTGCAGAGCATGGTGCCATCCAGGTCGACGTAAATCACTTCATGATCTGTCTAACGGTTCGCCAAACCCTGAACATACCGTTGTTCTCCATTTATCCTATATCGTTATGGCAGCAATTCCCTTTAATGTCAATTTAACATATTCTACCTACAGCAGTTGCTGCGCAGTCCAGAATTCTACAGAGGGCTTGCGTTGGAATTCTTCACGAATACTAATAATATTATTATTACTATTACTACTACACCTCCTCATGCTCCTCCTCCTCCTCCTCCTCCTACTACTACTACTACTACTACTACTACTACTACTAATAATAATAATAATAATAATAATAATAATAATAATAATAATAATAATAATAATAATACTACAATATAACCCCTGACATCTCAGTAAAATTTTCTTCCACTCACTAATAAAATTTCTAATAATGTAATAAAACTTCTCTTGCGCTGACAAGTAGATATCAATTTCATTTAATTTAAAACAGACTTCCAGATTGACCAAATGCTTGGACGCAAACGCCGGGATTGATATCGAATATGAAAAATGTAGGATATCCTGTTTAACGCCTTCTTCAAGCACACGAAAATTGAAACTGTTAGGTGGCAGATTTCTTCCCATCCATACTTTCTGCAGAAGAAAAGTAACCATGAGGGACCTCAACCATGCAAAGGCAGAATGTGCCATCACACTCTTCCTAGCATGAGGGAAAGTTTGTCAGCTCGTCCTGCGTTCTTGCCGCCAAAATCAGAGCATAGCCTGATTTCAGTCACAAATGTATAAGAACTGAAAATACTGGAAAAATTGGGGCACAAGTCTTTACATCAAAATATAACAAGTAACCACTTTTTGTTTTTTCTTTTTTTTAGTAAAAGCGTCCCGTTCAAAGCAAATGAGCCAGCCTTATCCACTGATAGGCCACCTCCGTCACAGACGTTGAACGTTAGGAAGTCATGGGAGGGGCATCCTCACAGGGTTCAAGGAAACGAAACAGATTCAAATGCAACACCTGTCCCTCAACAAACTTGTTGTTAAAGGCTCATTGTCCAACTCGGAAGTATATTCTACCATAACTCTGCAGACCGTGAGTTCCATCTCCACGTTACTTCTGCAATATTCCGTGTTGACAATGAGAGTCCTCTATTTTTTCACACTCTGGCTCTGCTTACGGCGTGAGTACTTTTCACACATCCAGAATACGTTTATTTTAAACCTGTTTGCTCTCTCTGATATTCAATCGGCTTAGATTCTTTGTGTGGTTCGTCTGTGACTACAACTCACTTTTCTCCGTTTTTTTTTTATCATTCCCAGGTTCATTGAGTCAGTCGGTGACTCAGAGCCCTTCCATTGTAAACGTGAATGAGTGTCAGACTGCCACCATCACCTGCAGTTTCCAACGTGGTTCGGCTGGTGAATATCGCTTTCAGACTGGAAAATTCTTCAGTCGGACCAACTCAGCGGCCGAACGGAAAGAAGTCACACGCGGGGGCAGATTTGCTATTTTGATTAAGAAAACCGAAATGCAGTTTTCGTTAGAAATTCGAGATCTGCGAGTGGAAGACAGCGGTACCTATTACTGTCAAGCTGTGTACAAATGGCGTGAAGCACAATGGTGGACTTCGGCTTCGCGCTGTGCAAAAACTTTCGCTGTAACTTACTCCTGATTAAAACGCAGCAGAATAGATTTGCGGTTTTGTTCATATTCCTTTCTCGCTGATAATTCATCCAACAGCCTAGCTAACCAGTTTTTTTTAAAAAATCTAATCTTTTACAGTCTTTATGTTGTCACCTCGCGTGTGCGTAGATGCTGTTGCCTACCCTGAGGTATGTGTCAATAAATGTCGACAGATAATTAAGAAATATACATTCTTGTCGCCAACTACAGAAGGAATCTTTCCAGAACACATGGAAACGGAGAACTCCAACCTTGAGAATCTAATTCCTACTCGATACTTTCATCCAGTCCACGGCAGATTTGAAATTCACATGAGGTACTGTGTAACTTTGGGGGAAAACACAGTGTAAGAGATGAGAACAAAAAAAAAGGAAACATAATATTTAAATAAATCATTTTTTAAACAATGTTTTCTTTATATGCCAAACAAAAAAGACAAACCTGGCGATGTTTACCTAGTAATCTGTTTAGATTATTTATAATTTCCACATTACAGATGTATTTTTGATTAACACGTAAACTATGTTATTTTTTTCCTTCTCGGAATCGGTCGTCAGTGCGTGTTTCTGTTTTACTTTAATTAGGTCTTGCTTTCTCACGAATAACATATTGGCCTGCTGCAAATGGGGACTACTGCATGCTATGGGTTGCATTAACGATCCTGGAAGCATTTTGAAGCCTGTTGTAACGTTCGTTAAACAGATTCATGTGAGTGTATTTGTACAATGGCGACTGAGAACAGGATCATTGTGTATGGTTGGAGTACTCATACTCTAGATGGTAAAGGGTCAACGGTCACGGTCAGACCCGGTAAGTATCCACAGTCATCGACTTTTTTTTCCAATATCTCCCCTATTTCATTTGATGGATGATCAATTGACATAAAATCATTGAATTTTAAATGGGTCTGATGTCAAATCTTGGTGTCTTTTCTGGCTGAGCGGTTGCTGTAGAAATATTCAAGTTTTCGCAACAGTTCTGCTGATGAACAATATATGTTCATGCTCCCAAAAACGCCCAACCCCCCCCCAAATAATAAAATCCTTCTAAATGGAAAATCAGGTGCACCCGCCCGAAAGGAAGCAGTTTGAGAGCAGGTAATTTAACAGGCAGAATATGAGAGATGCATTTATTTTCCACTGCAGTAGGTTTTGGAGAGCTGTATCGATGCATGACTCTTCACTGTTGAAAGAGAGTAACTGGAATTATATGGTTTGCCCTGTCTGGTGTGATTCTGTAGGCTGAATCTACACTCACTGTGTGGAAAGACAAGGTGGTAAACTGAATTAACAGGGTGAGGTGCAGAGGGAAATTACTACTATGAGTAAGGATGCAATGCTGGTGCAATCTTGCAGAAGAATCCAACCGACTACTGTCAGACTGTGGGAAATATTGCTAGCAGCTTAAGTCATAAACCGCAAGGAGAAAAGAAATATATTTATATATGTGTATATATAAATGAGACAACGAACTGTAAGAAAAATGAAACATGTTTTCTCCAATTTATTCTCAAATAGTATGACGAATTGCATACCCCGTTGATGAAAAAATAAGTAAAGGGAAGCAAACAAAACCTTGGGATCGGCACGTGTTAAAATCTGGTTGAAAATAAGCGTTCGCCTTCAGCTGCTTACTAAATTATCTGAACAGTCTGCACCGTTCAGTCGGCATACATGACCATGTTACAATACAATCGAATTGTAAAAAAAAAACTATTCTGGTTGGAGCACGTATCAATTCCAACAAACAATCTAATCCATCATTATTCCCAATTAAACTGACGTTTAAAATAAAAACTACAGAACAGAGAAAAAAAAAAGTTCAATCCATTATAAGTTTGTAGGCTCTGTGCAATTGTTCCATGAAATCAGTCCTTTCTTCCAAATAGACGTTCAATATATGAAACATGTTTTGATGATAGCAAGATGTCCGCAATTTGTCATGAGTCCCTGAATTTATTTCACTGCATCAACTCCTTATAATAATTGTCAACGACAATAAAAATTGTTTACTCACGTTTCAAATGAAACTGGTTTGCGTGGAAAAAAAATATCATATTTTAAACGTTTTTTTTTCTCTCACAGTTAACGGTAAATCAACAATAATCTTCCTTTACATTCATACAGAATCGCTAATGTCTGAGAGTCCTGAACTACAAAGAACACTTGGCGACACCGCCTTTTTAAGATGTCGATATGACGTTTATTGCCGCAACACTTTACACTGGTATCGGCAGCTTCCAGGGCAGGTACCCATATTTCTGCTCCAGGGACAAACTTTTGGAGCACAGGATAAGAAAAAAATTGACGGAGAACGAATTACTGGTTTTGTCGATCCTGTTAAGAAAATCAGCCAGCTGATGATCTCCAAAGTGAAACTGAGTGACGCTGCTGTGTATTACTGTGCAATGAGTCGGTTTACAGCACTGTGATGCCGTGCATGGGCTGCACTGTTCAATAACTAGGGTGTTTCTCGTTACAAGCACACAGTGCTAGTAAGCAGCGATAGGGCAATACAAAAACTCATTTAGTAGTAACCTATAAATACACCACTGCCGAGACAACGGCAAGAAACCGCAATGCGGTGGGATTCTTAATTGAATTATGATTGGGAAATAGAAGTACCAGAATCAACACCCACAATTCTCTGGCGGAAATCATCATATGCTGATGCAGGTACTTGGTTCCAAACATCATTTCCATGGAAGCTGGCGGTTCTACTGATTCCTGTCATTTCTACTGATGGATGACACAGAACTCTCAAGAATATACTCCTGGAGCAAAAAGGCATCACTGATTTCAGTAAATTTGGATTTTAGATCAGAAGTGCATAAGGCATAGAAACGAACTTTGCGCCATTCAACCTCTCAGGTGTGCCCTGCCATTCTATCATTTTTGTTTCCGGATCCCAATATATTCTCCAGTTCAGCCATGTGTTAAATGATATTTGTTATTTGAATGAAGGAACATCGCAAATCCGTTTGTGCCCTGTGGACAGCGGCAGAAAAGCAACGGACATTGAAATTTTGCAAATACCAAGCAATAGATGCATAATTTATTGTTTTGGAAATATACAGCACCACGAACAACAGATATCATTACGTTTATAGAAACATAGAAAACCTGCAGCACAATACATGTACTTCGGCGTACAAAGTTCTGCCGAACATGTCTCTACCTTAGAAATTTCTGGATTTCCCCATAGCCATCTATTTTTTCTAAGCTCTATGCAGATAGCCAAACGACTCTTAAAATATCCTATCGTATCAGCCTTCACCACCGTTGCCGGCAGCCCATTTCTCGCGCTCAAAACTGTGTATAAAACTTACCCCTGACTTCTCCTCTATAACTATTCCCAAGCATCTTAAACCTGTGTCTACTTGTGGCAGCCATTTCAACTCTGGGTCAAAACCTCTGACTATCTAGACGATAAATGCCTCTCATCATTTTTACAGCTCTATGAGGCCACTTCTCATCTTCCGTCACTCTTAGGAGAAATGCCCGAGTTCACTCAATTTGCTTTCATAAGTTATATCCACGCCCGTGCTCTTATTACAAAGCAACCTCAGGGAGACTGAATGTGTCTTCTTGATATGGAAAATGTTTTTACCTGAAGCTATTAATGGGCAGGCGATAGTCATTGAGATATCTTCTGTTGCATTCAGTTTCTTCCGATAACACGAACCTTATTAAATGAAACTGCACTCTTTTGGCAATTACTTTTTAATCAAACAAAACAGATTCATATAATGAAGTATTCAAGATAACTAGGAGAAGCGCTGAGAAAGAATCGTCTGTCGTTAGATGTTGCAAGGAAACGTCGTCATTCCTACCACACATATGAGATAATCTACGTTTTGCAGTTTTGTCTGGAGAGACACTTCTTTATATTGAGACCCCCCAGCAGTGCACTAAAAATGCATTCATTTGAACGAATTCCTGCCTCTGTACATTGGGAAACAAAATAAATCATTTACCTCTATTATTTATATCTTTTGAGTCATTGCTGCTGCATTACTTTCTAAACAGATGAAATTATATTAATTATTTATATTGAAATATTAATATATTTTGAACTATTATATTGCGTAGCAGTTAATTCGACTCTATTACAATTCGGGGAGTAAATGTCCGGAATTCCATTCCGGTTCATTGTAAGTAATCTGTGCGTCCTCCTCATAGAATGCGTGAGTTTTCACCGAGTGTTCTAGCATCCTCTAACAGTTCAAACACCTACGCCATGGAGTGATTAGTCGTTGTGAATAGTACGGTGATTAGGTTCCAGATAAATCAAGGGTGTCAGTCGCTTCTGCGGTTGGTCAGTTAGAAGGGCTGGTATGGCTTATTGTGCGCTACATCATGAAATAAACAACTATCTGCATCATTCAAGGAATTAAAACGACATTTGCTCATAAAGACAGACGGTCAGTAAACAGGTGCATAATCGATCGCCTATCACGCAACAATACTTAATGTAACACACACAAAATGCTGGTGGAACACAGCAGGCCATGCATCATCTATACAGAGAAGCACTGTCGACGTTTCGGGCCGAGCCCCCTCGACAGGACTAACTGAAAGGAAAGGTAGTAAGAGATTTGAAAGTACTGGGGGGGGGGGAATGCGAAATGATAGGAGAAGACCGCAGTTGGTGGGATGAAGCCAAGAGGTGGAAAAGTGACTGGCGAAATTGATAGCCAGCTGGAGAAGGGAAAGGATCATGGGACAGGAGGCTTCGGCAGAAAGAAAGGGAGGGGGGCAGCACCAGAGGGAGATGGAGAACAGGCAAACAGCTAAATATGTCAGGGGATAGGGTAAGAAGGGAAGGACGGCATTAACAGAAGTTAGATAAGTCAATATCCATGCCATCAGGTTGGAGGCTACCCAGCCGGTATATAACGAGTTATTCTTCCAACCTGAGTTTGGATTCATTTTGACAGTAGAGGAGGACATGGATAGACATATCAGAGTGGGAATGGGACGTGGAATTAAAATCTGTGGCCACTGGGAGATCCTGCTTTCTCTGGCGGAACTAGCGTAGGTGTTCAGCGAAACGGTCTTCCAGTCTGCGTCGGGTCTCAACAATATATAAAAGGCCACACCAGCAGCACCGGACGCAGTATATCACACCAGCCGACTCACAGGTGAAGTGTCACCTGGAAGGACTGTCTGGGGCCCTAAATGGTGGTGAGGGAGTAAGTGTAAGGGCAGGTGTAGCACTTGTTCTGCTTAGAAGGATAAGTGCCAGGAGGGAGATCGGTGGGAAGGGATGGGGTGGGGGTGAGAAGACTAGGGAGTCGCGTAGGGAGCCATTTCTGCAGAAAGCAGAAAGGGGGAGGAAGGAAAGATGAGCTTCGTAGTGGGATTTTGTTGGAGGTGGCGGAAGTTATGGAGAATTCTACGATGGACCTGGAGGCTGGTGGGGTGGTAGGAGAGGACAAGGAGAACCGTATCCCGAGTGTGGTGGCGGGCGGAAGGGGTGGGGGCAGATGTGCGGGAAATAAGAGAGATGCGTTTGAGAGCAGAATTGATGGTGGAAGAAGGAAAGCCGCTTTGTTTCAAAAAGGAAGACATCTCCTTCGGACTGGAATGAAAAGCCTCATCCTGAGAGCAGATACGGTGGAGATGGAGGAACTGTGAGAAGGGAACTGATGCGGCGGAACCGGAGGAATTGCTCTCAGGATGATAAATTTATTTTTCAGGGAATGTATTCATCTATTTATTCATTTATTCATTCATTCATTCATCCATTTATTTATTTATTTATTTATTTATGTCTGTCTATCTATTTATTATTGATTGATTTATTAATTATTTGCGTTTCAATGTATTTATTTGTTTATTTGTCTATCTATTCATTTTTACTTATTTATTCGTTAATCCATTAATTAATCAATTAATTGACTACCTATATAATTAAGTTATTTATGAATATATTTGGTTATTTATTTGCTAATATTTCTGTACAGCTGCTGGCGTTAGACTCAATATTGTTGACATAGCACTAACTGCTCAAGTATAAGGAAATTAACGCTCTGCAGTATATTTTAGGTAAGAACTCACCAAACCCAATCTAATGCTAGAATTCTAGACAACTCCACCTTCTGCACTAAGTAAAAAAAAAACACCCAAACGGATTATTCATCTTTCTACTCGAATGAGGCATTTTGCATTTTCACTTTTCCTGTCATCATGATTTTCTTTTTTTCCAATCTCATCAGATTAAATAAATGTTTTGTTTTCTTCTTGTCTCTCTGCCGTGCACTACCTCATTAGATGTAACTTGTTGCATTTGCAACACCCTGGCGTATGAGAGGAGATTCTCTGTGATTTCTTCACGTAGAACAGAGAACGTAGTACAGTCCAGCATAACATGGTGCCTGCGGAGCACGATGCGATGCAGACCGATACAATTCACGTCATGATCCATCCACCACTTCGTTACATCCTGCACACACCTTTGTCCTCGATTCATCCCAACTCGATATGGCAGCAATTCTCTTAATAAAATTATCAGCGTCTACTTGCAGCAGTTGCTGTGGAGTCCCTATTTTACAGGAGCTTTGCATTAATATTCTTCAGGAATAATAATAATAATAATAATAATAATAATAATAATAATAATAATAATAATAATAATAATAATAATAATAATAATAATAATAATAATAATTATTATTATTATTATTATTATTATTATTAGTAGTAGTAGTAGTAGTAGTAGTAGTAGTAGTAGTAGTAGTAGTAGTAGTAGTAGTATTACACTGTAAAGCAGCATTCTCTTGCGCTGTCTTTTACTGCAGTGGAAATCAAATTTATTTTAATTTCAACAGGCTTCCATATTCTCCAAACCCTTGGACGCAAACGAAAAGATTGATAACAAATGTAGACAGAAGAGGCAAGTAGGGTTGATTGCTCTACGCATTATGTCAAGCACACATAAATTGATCAAATTTGGGGCAGATTAACTATCATCCATACTTTCAGTGGAAGAAAACTAGTCATGAGGGAATGGTGAATACAAAGGCTGTATATGCCATCACACTCGTTCTGGTCTGAGGGAGAGTGTGTCAACTAGTCTCGTGTGCCTGCCGTCAAGATGAAGGCAAAGTCTGATTTCCATCACAAATGTCTAACAACTGAAAGATTCTCTGGAAGCTCGGGGCACACGTTTCAACATTAATAAACACCAAATTATCACACATTTTTGGAAAAAAGTGTCCGGGTCATGGCGAATGTGACAGACTGATCCATTTATAGGCCATCTCCATCACAAATGTTGAACCTTCGGCCGTCATGGGAGGGGCATCCTCCCCCGGTTCAAAGACGTGAAACAGAATCAGAACGACCAACTGTCCAACAATAAGCTGCCGCTCAGAGTTTACTGCCCAACTCACAAGTAAATTCTACCATAAATCTGCAGGCTGAGAGCTCCATCGGTTGGTCACGTCTGCAATATTCTGCGTTGACGATGGATTTTTATTTCCACAATCTGGCTCTGCTTACGTCGGAGTACCTTTCACACATCCACTTTACCTTTAACTTAAATCTGTTTGAGCCCTCTGATATTCAACCGGATTAGATTTATTTTGCGTGGCTCGTCAATGAGTACAACTCACTTTGCTCCATTTTATAATTAGTAGGTTCTTTGAGTCGGACGGTGACTCAGAGACCGTCCTTTGTAGACTTGAATGAGTGTAGGACTGACACCATCACCTGTAGTTTAAAACCTCGTTCTTCTTGTGAGTACCGCTTTCATGCCAGAAAATTCCTCACGACGACCAAGTCAGTGGCTGAACGGAAAGAAGTCCCCTGCGGGGTCGTGGGGGAGGGGGAGGGGGTGGAGGTGGTGGTGGGGAGATTTGCTGCCTGGATTAAGAAAACCGACATGCACTTTTCGTTGGATATTCGGGTTCTGCGAGTGGAAGAAAACGTCACCTACACTGTCAAGCTGTGTACAAATAGCGTGCTGCACAACGATGAGCCTCGGCTTCCCGCCAGACAAAAACGTTCGGTACTGATTGTTCCTCAATCAGAGGGAGCATAATAGATCTTCGGGACAAGTTCATATTACCATCTCGCTCTGGATCCGTACTACAGTCCAGCTAATAGTCTTTTTTTTTTCTCAATAATCACATACCGTCTTTATGTTTCCACCGTCGAGTGTGTGCAGATGTGATTGCCTTCCCTGAGGTATGTGACAATAAACGTCGACAGAAAATTAAGAAACGCACATTCTTGTCACCAAATACAGCCGAAATCGTTCCTGAAAACTTGGAACCGGAAAACGCCATTGATGGGAATTTAATTCCTGCTCGCCTCTTTCATCGAGGCATAGAAACATGGGTAAACTACAGCATAATGCAGGCCCTTCGGCTCACAAATCTCTGACGAACATGTCCCTTCTTTAGAGATTACTAGGCATACCCTATCCAAAAGTCTCTTAAAAGATCCTATCGTATCCGCCTACACCACCATTGACCGTAGCCCATTCCACCACTCTATGCGTAAAAAAAAACTTAACCCCGACATCTCCTCTGTATCTACTCCCCAGCACCTTATACCTGTGCACTCTTGAGGCTACCATTTCAACCCTGGAGAAAAACCTTCTGACAATCTACAAGATCCACGCCTCTCATCATCTGATACACCACTACAAGTTCAACCTCTCATGCTCCGTCGCTTCAAGGCGAAAAGCCCGCGTTCAATCAACCTGTTTTATTAAGGCATGCTTCAAAATCCAGACCATATCCCTGTAAATATCCTCAGCAGCCTTTCTATTGCTTCAACATCCCTCCTGTAATGAGGCGACTAGAACTGAGCCCAGTGCTCCAAATGGGGTTTGACCAGGACCCTATAAACCTGCAACATATCTTCTCGGCGCCTAAATTCAATTCAACGATTAATGAAGTCCAATACACCTTATGCCTTCTTAACCACAGAGTCAACCTGCGCAGCAGTTTTGAGCGCCCTATGGACTCGGACCCCAAGATCCCTTTCATCCTCCACGGTGTCAAGAGTCTTACCATTAATACTATATTCTGACATCATATTTGATCGACCACAATAAACCACTACACACTTATCTATGTTGAACACCATTTGCTAGTTCTCAGCCAAGTTTGGCATTGTATCGATGTCCCGCTGTAATCTCTGACAGACTGCACACTATCCAAAACACTTTGTTGATAGCATTTGTCTCATCAGCAGTCTTATTTACCGAACCATCCACTTCCTTATCGAGGTCATTTTTAAAAATCACGAAGAGCATGGTTCCCAGAACAGTTCCCTTCGGCACACTAGACGTCACCGACGTGCATGCAGAATATGATCCGTTTAGATCCATATTTGCCTTCTGTGAAAAAGCCAGTTCTGGATCCCAAAGCAATGCCCCTTGGATCACATGCCTCCTTACCTTCTCAATAAGCCTTGCATGGGGTGCCTTATCAAATTCCTTGCTGGAATCTAGTCTATGTACTTCCACTGTTCTTCCTTCATCAAGGTGTTTAGTCACATCCTCAAAAAATTCAATCAGGCTCGTAAGGCGCGACCTGCCCTTGTCAAAGCAATCCTTCCTATTCCTAATCATATTGTACCTCCCCAAATGTTGATAACCCCTGCCTCTCAAGATCTTCTCCATCAACATAACAACCAGTGAAGTAAGACACCCTGGTCTATAATTTGTCGGGCTATCTCTACTCCCTTTCCAGAATAAAGAAACAACATTCAGAAGCCTCCAATTCACCGGAACCTCTCCTGTCTCCACTGATGATTAGAAGATAATCGCCGGAGACTCAGCATCTGTCCCACGACTCCCGCGGTAGCCTGTGTTGCATCTCATCTGGTCTCGGCGATTTATCCAAGTTGATGTTTTCCAAAAGTTCTAGCACATCCTCCCTTTTAATAGCTAAATGCTCAAACTTTTCACTCTGCTGAAAGTCATAACTACAATCACCAAAATCCTCTTCCATAGTGAATGTTGAAGTAAAGTATTCATTAAATACATCTGCTATTTCCACTGGTTTCATACAGAGTTTCCCAGTGTCATTCTTGTTAGGTGATATTATTTTAGGTCTTATCTTGTTGCTTTTCACACACTTGTGGAAAGCTCTGGGGTTTTTCTTAATCCTGCCGGCCAAGGCCTTCTCATGGCTCATTCTGGCCCTACTAATTCACCTTTATGCACCTTCCTGTTAGCCTTATACTCCTCTAGATGTCTGAAATTAACTAGCCCTCTGAACATTTTTTTAAGCTTTGCTTTTCTTCTTGACTAGGATTATTACAACCTTTTGTACACCATGGTTCCTGTACCCTCCCATAACTTCACTGTCCCATTGGACCAATTTAAGATTCCAATTTCCTGCCTGATAGCCTCATAAATCTCCTTACTCCAATTAAATGCTATTCTAACTTGTCTGTTCTATCTTTCTCCAATGCTATTGTAAAGAGGACAGAATTATGATCATTATCTCCAGAATGCTCTCCCACTGAGAGATTTGACACCTGACCGCATTCATTTCCCAATACCAAATCAAGTACAGTCTCTCCTCTTCTAGGCGTATCCACGTATTATCTACACACCTAACAAACTCCAACCAACTAAACCGTTTGCTCTAGGGAGAGGCCAATCGACATTTGGGAATTTAAAATCTTCCATTACGACAACTCCGTTATTATTACACCTTACCGGGATATGTTTCCCTATGTGTTTCTCTATATTCCACTTACTATTGGACGGCCTATAACAACAAACACCCAGTAAAGTTATTGACCACTTCCTTTTCCTGATGTCCACAACAGAGACTCCGTAGACAATCCCTCCATGACCTTCACTTTTTCTGCAGCCGTGATACGATCTCTGATCAACAGTGCCATGCCGCCACCTCTTTTGCCTCCATCCCTGTCCTTTTTGAAACATAAAAAAACCCGGCACTTGAAGTAACCATTCCTGTGCCTGAACCATCCAAGCATCTGTAATGGCTACCAAGTACTAATCTATGCTCTAAGCTCAACCACTTTGCTCACAATTCTCCTTGTGTTAAAATAGACCCATCTCAAACAGTCCGCCTGAGCCGTTCCTTCTCTACCACATACCATACGTCCTCATACACTGTCTCCAAGCTTTCTCTATTTGTGAAAGCCCCTTCCCAAGTTTCCTCAGTTCTGTTTCGACCCCCCCCCCCCAACTGTTTTAATTTAAACTCTCACCAGTAGCCTTAGCCATCATCCCCGATAGGATATCTGTACCCCTGGCATTCGAGTGCAACTCATGCTTTTTGTACAGGTCACACCTGCCCCAATAGAGGTCCCAATGATTCAGAAACCAGAATCACTGCCCCCTGCCCGAATCCTTTAGCCGCCTCATTGTATTCCTTTCCTCACTGTCGCGTGCCACTGTTCGCAGTCCCGAGATTACCATCATTGAATTTCTGCTTCTCAGCTTACTTCCTATCTCCCTGTAGGCCGGTTTCAGGACCTCTTCACTTTCCTAACTATGCCGTCGGTACCAATATGTACCGTGAGCTATGGTTGTTCTCCCTCCCGCTGCGGGATATTGTGGACGCTATCTGAAGCATACCAGAACCTGGCACCTGGGAGGCAAAATACCGTCCGAGTTTCTTTATTGCGTCCACAGGATTGTGTGTCTCACCCCATAACTATCGAGTGCCCTATCTCTCTTGCCTTCCTCTTTCTTTCCAGACGCTTCTGAGACACAGGGCTAGACTCTGTGCCAGAGTCACGACCACTGTTAATACCCCCATATAGGCTGTCAACCCAATAGTACCCAAGCAGGAGTACTTCTTGTCCAGGGGTACAGCCACAGGGGTACCATCTAGTACCTGAGTCTTCCGCTTCCAAATCCAGACTAGTGTGACCCACTTGTCCGACAGCTGTGGCGCCGTTGTGACCACTTGTCTAAAAATTCTTTCTGTCACCTGCTCGCTTTCACTGGCCAGACGAATGTCATCGAGTCGAGCTGCATCTCCAGTTCCATAACGCAGTCCCTTAGGAGATGCAGCTGCACGCTCCAGATGCCGATATGGTCGGCTGGAAGGCTGGGAGACTCCAGGACCTCTCACATCCGAAACTGAGAATAGAAAACTGGCGTCACACGCATCATTCCTTTCCGCAATTGACACAAGTAAACCTACCTGGCCTCGTTACAACCTAAGCCCTTTAAGCCAAAGCCCTATCACTTTTCCACCGCGCGGTCCGCTGCCCACTCCGAACGCTGCCAGGTAGATACGGCGGTGTTGTTTTTATACTTCTCCCTCTCTACTGGCTGACGTCACACGCCTGCGCTGTTTTGATTCTCTTTTACCGCGTATAATAAACCGCCTTCGCTCCGGAAATCCTTAGCCGTTCCACTTGCAGCCTTCTTGATCAAAATAAAAAAAAGCCGAATATTTTTTGCCCGTTTAAACATTTCCCGCTCTGCTGGCTGACGTTAGGAGTCTGCGCAATCTTGCCTCTCTTTTACCCCGAGTAGAAAAATGCCTTCGCATTTGTCCGTCCACGGTAGATTTGAAATTCTTGTGACATAATGTGTACATTTTGGAACGTAACCAGTGGAAGAGATCTGAACAAAAAAAGAAGAACATTTAAAAAACTCATGTTTTAAGCAATATATACTCCATTTCCCATACAAAAATACCAATCTGTCGATGTTCACTCAGTACTCTGTTGAGATAATTCGTAATTGCGGAATTTAATATATACCTTAAATTGGCACTTCTGCTATCATTTGTTTTTTTTTTCCTGCTCGCAATTGTTCTGCGCCGTGTGTTACAGTTTTATTGTAATTAGGATTGCCTTCTCACGAAGAGGATATTGACCAAAAGGCAAATGCGGAATGCTACATATTATGTGTTACATTATCAACTCTGGAAACATTGGGAAGGCTATTGTGACGTTTGCTAAGCAGATTGACGTGAGTGTTATTGTTGTTAAGAGGAGACTAAGAAAAGGATCATTGTGTATGAGTGGACGACTGATACACAAGATGAAACGGAAACCATGGCACGGTTAGGCCCGGTAAGTACCCAAAGACTTCGGAGTTTCTTTCAATGTCTCGCCCATTTCAGTATCAATTAATAAATTATCAAATCCTGAAAAAATGATTACATTTTAAATATGTCTGATTTCAAACCTCGTTTCTGCAAAGTGTGTAAGAGAGTGTTTTTTTTCTGTATCAGCCTTTGCTGCAGAAATATTCAACACATCGGGACCTCTCACATTAGTGCTGCTGGTGAACAACACATGTTCATGCAGCCAATGACGTCAAAACCCCTAAAACTAATAAATATGATAAATAGAAAATCAGGTGCAGCTGTCTGAAAGGCAGCAGATTGAAAGGACGCAGGTTAATTCGCAGAATGTAAGGGATATATTTATTTTCCCCACCAGTAGGTTTTCGTGAGCTGTATCGATGCACGGCTGTTTATTGCTGAAAGAGGGAGACCGGAATTGTGTGGTTTATTTTGTGTGGTGTGATTATGTAGACTGAATGTACAACCACTGTATAGAAAGCAAGGTGATAAATTCAATTAACAGAGGGATAAGGGGAAGGAAATTTCTACTCAGAGTAAGGATGAAATTCCAGTGTAATGTTCGCAGAATGAATCCAACGGACTAATGGCAGACTGTGGGAAATATTCTAAGCAGTTTAAGGCATAAACAAGAAGCAAAAAAAAAAAGCAAGCATATGAGCCACCGAGATGCGTGAAATAATTAAACTAGCTATTTTTCCCAATTTACTCTTAAGCAGCCGGGAGAATTTCAGACCACACTGATGAAAAATCAAGTAAAGGGAAAGGAACCAAACATTTATTTCGGCAGGTGCTGAATAAAGCTTCGGCTTCAGCTGCTTAGAAAATTATATGGCCAGTCTGAACCCTTCAGACTCATTACCGCGATGAGCATGTCCCTATCCAAGATGCTGTATCTAATGGGGGAAAGTGCCAAAAAACAAACAAACAAACAAACAAAACTTCTGGATAGTGCATCTATCACTTTGAACAAACCATCTAATCCATCATTATACTGAATTAAACTGACTTTTAAAATAAGCACCACAAAACTGAGGAAAAAAAAAGAGTTCGACTGATTATGAGTTTGCAGGCTCTCTGCAATTTTTCCATGAAATCACTTCTTCCTACCACATCGATGCACAAAATATGAAACATGTTTTAATCAAAGCAATATATCCGCAATTTATCATGAGTCTCTGATTTTATTTGACTGCAGTAATTCCTTAAAATAATTGTCAACGGCAATAAATATTGTTTACTCACATTTCAAATGAAAGAAGTTTCCGTGAAAGAAAATCTACTTAACGTATTTGGAACGCATTTTCTGAGAGTTTGGATAAGTCAGCAATAATCTTCATTTACATTCCTACAGAATCTGCTAAAAGAGCGTCCTGTACTCCAAACTAAACTTGCCGACACCGTCACTTTAAGCTGTGGATATGACATGTATTGTCGCAACAGAGTACAGGGTTAACAGTAGCTTCTAGGGCAGACACCCATATTCCTGATCTAGGGACAATCTTTTAGAGCACAACGTAAGAAAAAAAATGCCGGAGAGCAATTTACAGGTTTTATCGATCCTGGGAATAAAATCAGCCAGCTGACGATTTCCAAAGTGCAATTTTTAGGTTTTCAGCACTGTGATACCGCGTATGGAGAGTGCTGTTCCATAACTATGGTGGTTCTAGTTACAAGTACACAGTGCTAGTAAGCAGAGAGAGAACAATACAAAATCTCATTTCGTAGTTTCATATAAATACGTCACTGCAAAGCACGAAGACAGCGGCAAGAAACCTCAGTGCAGTGGGATTTTAGTAGAATTATGACAGAGAAAATAAAAGTACCAGAATCAGCACCCAAAATATGCTGGAGGAAATGATCATGTCATGATAGAATTTCTTGGTTCGAAACATCTTTCCATGGAAGCTGCAGGATTCACTGATTCCTCTGATTTCTCCTGATAGAATACAGATAACTCTAAGGAATTTATTCCTGGAGTAGAAAGGCATCATTGTCTTCAGCAAATTCGCATTTTAGATTAAAAGTCCATAAGACTTAGGAACAGAATTTGGCCATTCAGCCTATCGAATGTGTCCCGCCATTCCATCATCATTGTTCCCGGATCCCAATGCATTCTCCTATATAGCCATGTGTTGCATGCAACCTACCAGCCATTTTGAATGAAAGAACATTTCATACCCGTCTGTGCTGTGTGAACGGCGGCAGGGAAGTAAAGAACATTCGAATGTTACAATTCCCATACAATAAATACATACTCTAACGTTTTGGAAGTACACGGTGATAGGAACTACAGCTATCATTAGGGTTCTGTGATATCCACGCCAGCGGGCTTATCACGAAGTAACCTCAGTGAGACTGAATATATCTTCTTAGCATGTAAAATGTTTTCACCCGAAAGTAGTAGCATGCAGGCGTTGGTCATTGAGATGTCATCTGCCGCGTTCAGTTTCTTCCGATAGCATGAATCTTATTAAAACGAAACGACACTCTTTTGGCAATTACTTGTAAATCAACAAAACAGATTGATATAATTGGAGGTAATCAAGTTAACTAGCTTAGGCGCTGCGAAAGAAGCATCTGATCGTTAGTTTTTGCAAGGAAACGTCGTAATTTCTCCCACGCATAAGAAATAACCTACGTATAGACATTCCTCTACTTAACTTCAGTTTACTCTGAGCAGAAACTTGTTCGTACTGGGATCCCCTAGCAGAGCACGAGAAATGTATTCACTTGAACTGGAATTCCAGGCTCTGTACAAAGGAAAAAAAAAATCATCGACCTCTATTATTGATACGATTGATTCGTGGCAACTGCCCTGCTTTTCTAAATATATGAAATTATATTAATTATTTATATGAATATATTAACATAATACTGAGTAACTATGCTTTGGGCAGCACAGTTTCGTAGCGGTTAATTCGACTTTATTACATTTCGGGGAAAAACAGTCGGATTTCAATTCTGTTTCATCTATAACTAAACTGTGCGCCATCCCATGCAAGGACGGGTTTTCACAGAGTGTTCTCGTATCCTTCAACAGTTCAAAGATGTACTCCATGGAGCGATTAATCATTGTAAATTCCCTGATGTCTAGGTTCTGGATAAATCAGGGTTCTCAGTGGATTGTGGGTTTGCGCACTTCGAAGGGCTAGAATAAATATTCTGCGATGCATCATGAGATTAAAAGCTAAATAGATTTTGCAAGGAATTAAAGCGACATTTTCTCAGGACGACATACGGTACTTAAACAGGTGCATAATCGATTGTCAAAGACAAATATATATATAATGTATTCTATTTTCTCCAGAAACAATGTCCACTCCGATTGTATCGGTTCCATACTACATTGTTTTAAACAGAATGGCCAATTAGAGCGTTATCTCGTGAACTGCCTCGTTTTGTGAAGACGGCTTGATCATCATAAGTTTCGTTAGTAATATTCAAAATTCTGAAAAAGTTCTGTATACATCTTTGACGTACATCTGTTCTGTGTACATCTCCACATTTCAAGACGTTTCGGAAGTTAATCTGCTTTCCAGAAGATACAACTGCAAATCAAAAAGAGATGTCACTATAAATCTAATAGAGATGCTTCGAGGACAAAACATCACAGAATAATTAACATACCTCATGCCTCACCTCCTGGCCGATATAATCTCAATCGGCACTCTCCGCATAGTCTTTCTGACACGTTCCCAATATCTGTAACATATCGAAGATTGTACCACTTGCTTCCATGTAGAAAACAGTTTACAATTTACAAAGCAACTATCAACTACTAGTCAGTCTGTTCATGGGAAGGAGTGTGGGACATCCGGGAATATAGGTGATATCAGCTGCGAAGGGTTTGTATCCATGCTATGCGACTCGATAGCTCAGGGACTCACACGAGCTGTCTGTGGTTGTCCATGTTAGCACGATTCTTTACAGAACGCATCTCCCTAATCTCTCAGCAACACCTCATCTTGCTTTAGCACAGAAAGACGTACTGCTTGCAGAACGTAGACACTTTCAGAAGTGAGTCGTGTATTTCAGAAGGCACCTGGCTTCTTCTTCCATGATTACCGTTTAAAAATATATAAATTGCCTCGGAGATATGGATGATGTGCAGAAAAGAACATTTACAGAAAAAAAAGCAGAAATGCATGATGGAGCTAAGGGGTGCCAGCATTTTTCGCGCTGTCTCTGTATTAATTTATTATTATTATTATTATTATTATTATTATTATTATTATTATTATTATTATTATTATTATTATTATTATTATTATTATTATTATTATTATTATTATTATTATTAATGTGTCACTTGGGGCAATTACCTTTACCTCAGATTTTTCACTCTGTGTGCAAGTGAGGTAAGCTGACGCTTGCTTTCACTTTCGATATGCTTTGAGCGATGAACCTTACCGTCGACCAGCGTCTATTTTAACGTGGCGTTAGTCACACGCAGATGTCTTTTTTTTTGTTGCGAATGCAGCTTTTCTGCTCCATGGGAAATACAGACATTCAGTGAAGGGAATGAGCAGTGTCTATTTTCTAAGGAGGGTGAGATCATTCAATATATGCAGTCGATGTTTGAGAGCTTTTGCAAGTCGATTGTGTCGAGTGCAATCATTTTACTGGCTTTATTTCGTGGAAGCAGCATCGGCGCAGATGATGCAACATTACGAATCAAAAGAAGCTGGATCGGTTTTTGGCGGAATCCTGGTCTCTTTTCAGTTAGTGCTGGAGAGGAGGTAACTAAAATAGTTGTTTTCCTTTATAGGTAATCTGGCACATCACCTATATGAATAATGAATTAGCAGCCTAGGACACTTTGAAACAGATTTATTCAGCATCCCTGTCACAATATTCTTTGCATGAAAATCTTCCCTACTAATTGCAATAAGCATGTAGAAAATTTCATCTCTCTGTGCCAGAAGAACACACAACATAGCATAACAATCCCTGTTTTATACTTTCCTCCATTATTGTTGCACATTATTGAACATCGGTAAAGTAATATTGTGTATATTACTTTCCACTGTATTCTTTATTAGTTCTGAACACTGGTAAGTGTTTTAAGAGTTCCTGCTGTAACGAAAAGAATCCCTACTCAGGCGCAATTAGGCATCTTTTCTTCTTCTTCTTCTTCTTCTTCTTCTTCTTCTTCTTCTTCTTCTTCTTCTTCATCTTATTATTATTATTATTATTATTATTATTATTATTACTACTACTACTACTACTACTACTACTGTTGTATCCGTTCTGTTACGGCGATATTTAAAAGCAATAGGAAGCAGTGACTGTAAGGATTTACGTCAGTGATTATTTTCCTTGGATTTTGGGGGCACACTCTCCGTAGTCAAGTTAAACTCTTCAGACAGAAAGACACAACCCGTGGTCCTGATCTGCTTGAGGTTCTCGCAATTAAAATAAATATTTGAGTTCAGATGACTTTTCCGATGCCAAGCCAAATGCCCGGCATCATGTATATCAGAACTGAGTCTGAGTTCGTAAGATTTACAACTGATGTGTGAGTGGCGGAAACTTTACCAGAAAAGTGAAATGATATGCTTTCACGCACAGTGTGACAGTCTCATAGGATGGATAACGCATGAGGTTAAGGATATAATCCAAGAGAAAGAAAGTTTATCAAGGATTAATTGGGGTTATCTGAAGTTTCGCACTCAGCTTGTCAGTAAATTCTGCTAAGTGTAGCAGTGCTTAACAGGCTGAGTATCTTAATCCATTTCCGAGTATACCCGATCCTGCATTCACATGACGATTGCAAAAGAGCTATTGACACATATCACTCGGTCATCATGTGACTGATCAAATCGTAACATTGTGTAACACTGTATAATATACCTTAACTAATTCCCAAATGATAAATATGCATTTGGCATAGTGGTGAAGAATATTCTGCACCACATTTATGTCACAACGTTGCCAACTGGTTCGGCGAACCTTATGGTGATTTTGGGAATTACGTTCAACTCTTCGCTCCAGCGGTATCTACGCTGGAGATGATTTTGAGTTCTGTGGTTTACTCATGAAAGATTGTGCTTGATATTTAACATTTTTTAGTATTTATTTCGTGTGGTATATATATTGTTTTATTCTGCATTCACTGTTTTTACATTCATTATTAACGGTTGCACGCACAAACAACTTGTATTGCATACAACATCACACAAACATATCATGAAAGTGTACCTCACGAAATGTAATATTGAAAGTTTACTGGCATTATACCGTTTCCGTGACTTTCTTTCAATTAGGCTTATATTTCTGAGTTACCAAGCTTACGGTGGGGAAGATTTGAATAAGCATGAGAGTACTGCCTGTCTGCTGAAGATAACCGAGACTGTCGAGATTTAAAAAAAAATGTACTGATCTCCAACAATCATACAGTTTAAGAGAAAACATTATTTTCAATTTTTTAAGCCAGATAAGTGTATTATTTATGTTTTGTACAATTTTAGAGTGAACAAAGGAAAAGAGCACCATGGAAAGGTTTGGGCAACTCAAGAGATTTGAGCTCTCAGGTAACTTTTACCACGGTCTCGGACTTTAATCACTGAGTCATCATTTTCGTGGACACGACGGAGCCGCCTATTTGGAAAAGCAGGCTGGTGGACAAAAATGTTGAAATTGGAAAGTGTATTTTCCATTGGCCAGTTTGATGTGGGTTGTTCCAAGAGCTCTCTTGAGACTACCCGGGTGACCGTGGACACCCCGTTTACAGAGAGGTCGCGGCGACTGGCCCGTGCAGGCGTGGAAGACGTGCGGCAACATATTTTAATTTGAAGGAAGCTGGGATCATCCTTGAGTCCCGAAGCCCTTATGCGTCCCCAATAGTCATGGGAAGTTATGTTTCTGTGAGGACAAGAGCACCCTGAACAGGCGCACCGTCCCTGACCAATATACAGCCCTGAGGGGCGAAGCCGCACTGGCCTTTCTGGGTAGTCTGAAGTTGTTTAATGTGCTGGATTTGAGGAGATGGTGTTACCAGGTCCCGATGAGTGAGGCCGCTAAAAAGAAAACGGATTTTAAGTGTGTCATGTGACTCTTCCAGTTCGAAAGGATGCCCCAGGGCATATCGGGAGCCACGGCAAGCGTCCTGCAGGTCAGGGAGAAGACGTTGGTGTGTATGAACTTGGATGAGGTGTTGGTGTATTTGGATGACCTCGTAGTATTTGGATTCACCTTGGCAGAACATGAAGCGAGACTGCTAAGGGCTCTCGGCCGCCTGAAAACTGAAAGGTTAGAACTTTCCCTGGACAAGTGCCAGTTCGGCCAAACGTCTGTTAGCTATGGCGGACAGACAATCTCCTGGAATGGAGTGGATTCCGACCCGGCTAAGATAGAAGCGGTGATCAAAAGCCAGTGCCACAGACTGCGAGAGCTCTTTCATTAGGTTCGGTGGTTAGTATCGGAGATTCGTGAAGGGCTACGGCAAAGAGTGTGGTCCCTTGAATCTGCTTTTCTGTGGTTACCCTCCCTTGGGGAAGAAAGAAGGACAAGAGAGTGGAGAATATCTAAACACTTCATAGCCCTTTGGACTGAAGTGGGATGTAAAATGTGAGGCGTCTTTTCAGTCGCTGAAGGACTTGCTGACCCAGGCGCCGGTATCCCCCTTTGAGGACCCCGATTGCCGTATGTACTGCACATTGATGCCCGCTGAATGGTTTCAGGGGGCGTACTATACTCGGATCAGTGCACCGGTTGAGGCATGTGGCGTTTGTCAACATGAGTTTGCCGCCCTCCGACAGAAACTGTCCCACGCACATTTGGATTTCCTGGTGTTGAAAAGGGCGGTGGTGGATAAACTGGGTGACTATCTCTACGGGGCCAAGTTTAAGTTGCGGACGGACAAAAACCTTCTAACTTATATACTTACCTCGGTAAAACTGGGTGCCACAGGCCATCGGTGGCTGGCAGCGTTATCTGTCTATTATTTCAGCCTAAAGTACCGGCCAGGGAGCCGGAACATTGATGCGGATACTTTTTTTTCCGACGGGTGCATGTGGGAGTATGCATGGACTAGAGTGAGAGAGCGTTCCCGCCCCTGGAGTGAAGGCCACATATCAATTTGTCATTAACGTGAAGGCAGAGGAAAAGGAGAGGCAGGATCGAACAGTGAATCAACTGGGGCTTTTGATGACGCCGTACCCCAAGTTTACTGTTAACTGACTGCTCTGAAGACAAATCAGCTGACAGAATTGTGCTCTGTGGAAGAAACAGCTGCTCAGCGCGATGATACCGGCATTGGTTCTATTTGTTCCGCGTTTAAAAAGGGAGACATGGCTCAAGCGTTGAAAACGAAACATTTTTCGGTGTCTGCATTATTGAAAGAATGGCCTCGGCTGGAGTTGAGGACCCACATCTTATACCGCTTCACGTCACCCCCGGGCCGACTTCTGCGTTGCCATCGGGTTCTGCCCGAGAAGTATCGGAGCATTGTATTACAGTCACTTCATGATTATTCTGGACATTTGGGCTTGGAAAAGGTTGTTCAGAGACCGGTTTTACTGGCCCAGACTGAAGTCGGAGGTTGAAGAATACTGCAAGCTGTGCATTCGCTGCATACGGCGGAAGACACTGCCAATGCGGGCAGCTGCTTTGTCCTACTTACAGAGTGCAGGGCCACAGGACCTGGTGTGTATGGATTTCCTGTCAATAGAACCCGAAGTCAGCAACACGGCGACTGTCTTAGTCATCACGGATCACTACACCTGATATGCCCCTACTTTTCCTACCAAGGGCCAAAGGGCGACGACAGTGGCAAAAGTGTTACGGGAGAAGTATTTTGCATAATTTGGCCTTCCCAGGCGGAGACATTGTGACCACGGACGGGAGTTCGAGAGCAGGCTCATCTATCAGATGCTGGGCGTGATTGGAGTTCAGAAGTCGTGGACCATGCCCTATTACCCGCATGCGATCCCCAGCCTGAGAGGTTTAATCGGATCTTGCCATACATGTTCGGGACCCTGGAGATCAGCAAGAAAAGCAGGTGTAATCAACATATTAGGCATCTGGTTCATTGTTACTACTGCACACTAAATAAATCTACTGGGTGTTCTCCATTTGATCTGATATCTGGACGCAAGGCGAGGTTGCTCGTTGACCTTTGTTGTGGAACTGACGAGGGTAACCTACCACCACATCTTTACCTGAAGTACAGTGTACGGGTCTGACATGAAAAGCAAGAATGCTGCGAGGGAACGGCTGATTTTCCGGAACCTGGGATTGTTTTGCTATTCGGGGTAAAAGAGGCGAGACTGCGCCGGCAGGAGACGTCAGCCAGTAGCACGGGAAATGTTTAAAAAGCCAAGGAATCTCAACGGTTTACGGTTTTTGATTCGGAGCAGGAAGGCTCCGATTTCACGGCTGATCTTTTGGAGAGAATGGAGTTTTTTTTTTTACTATTCGGGGTAAAAGTGCCGAGACTGCGCAGGCACGTAACGTCAGCCGACAGCGCACGGAAGGTTTAGAAAGAAGACTGCCGTATCCAGTGGACAGCAGAGTGAGAGGGCTTTGGTTCAAAGAACCTGCGGGGCTGGATCTATGTACATTTGGAGATGTATAATATGATTAGGTGTAGTCAGCATGGCTTTGGTAAGGGGATGCTGTGCCTTACGAGCCTGAATGATTTTTTGAGGATGTGACCAAACACATAGATGAAGGAAAACAGTGGATATACTGTATGTGGATTTCAGCAAGGCATTTGATAAGGTACACTATTGAAGGCGTATTGAGAATGGAAAGAGTCATGGGATCCATGGGGACTTTGCTTTGTGGATCCAGAAATGGCTTGCCTACAGAAGGCAAAGAGTGGTGGTAAACGGGTCCTATTCTGGATGGAGGTCGGTCAACAGTGGGGTGCATTCGGGATCTGTTCTGCGACCCTTACTATTCGTGATTTAAAAAAATATGTATACTTAATTGAGGAAGCACAGAGATGGGTTAGTAAGTTTGCTGATGACACAAATTTTGAAGGTGCTGTGGATAGTGTGGAAGGCTGTAAGAGGTTATAGCTGGAGATTGATAGGATGAAAAACCGGGCTGAGAAGTGGCAGATGGTGTTCAACCCATAGAAGTTTGAAGTCGCTCATATTGATAGGTCAAATATGCTGGACTCTTGCCAATGTGGAGGATCAAATGGATCCTGGAGTCTGAGTCCATATTACGCTCAATGCAGCCGCGCACGTTGACTCTGTGGTTAAGAAGGCGTAGTGCATTGCTAGTCAGCAATCGTGGAATTGAATTTATGAGCCGAGAGGTATCGTTGTAGCTATATAGGACCCTAGTCAGACCCCATCAAGTCATCCCGACTTTCCTACAACAAATTTATGCTAATAAGCAAAATACTGCCAAGCAATCAACCCCCGCCACTTTATTCAAACCAGTGTTATCTCCTGCTGCTGGGAGCTCTAAGTGTTCTATGAGTCTTCCTTCACCCCTTGCTGTGCTTCATATAATCCTGACACTACAACGTACATTAATTTCACGGAGCGAACACATCTGCCACTGCTAGTGAGTACCGTACACCTTGGTATGTTCACTTTCTATCATTTATTACGTTGAATATTAGATTAAATTGATGAAATGTAATACGAATGTGCCTTGTAGTCCTGCCTTTGTGTCGTTGTGGTATGAAAATGTTAATAAATTACAGATAAATCTTATTTAGGAAGCCCTCTGGAACGATTCCCTATTTTCTTCATTTAAATACTTATTCAGATTATGTGTTTCACATTATGCATCGACTTCAAGGAACGTATCCCCCGCATATAACGAGGATCAAGTGTACTGTGCACACTGCTGGTCCCCTCACTAGAGGAAGGATGTGGAAGCCATAGAAAGGTGCAGATGAGATTTAAAAAATATGTTTCCTAGATTGGGGAGCATGCCTTATGAGAATAGATTGAGTGAACTTGCCATTTTCTCCATGGACTGAAGGAGGATGACAGGTGACCTGATAGATGTGTTTAAAATGATGCGAGGCATTGATCGTGTGGATATTCAGTGTTTTTTTTCCCAAGGCTGGAATAGTTGCCACAAGAGGGCACAGTTCTAAAGTGCTGGGGAGGAGGTACAAAGGAGAGGTCAGGGGTAATGTCTTTACTCAGAGAGTGGTGAGCGCATGGAATAGGGTGCCGGCAACGGTGGTGAAGTCATATACGGCATGGTCTTTTAAGAAACTTTTAGATAATTACATGGAGCTTAGTAAGATAGAGATCTGTAGGTAAGCAGAGTAATTCCTAAGGTAGGGACCTGTTCAGCGCAAATTTGTGGGCTGAAGGCTTGTATTGTGCCGTACGTTTTCTATGTATCTATCTACTAAGAGAAAGCTGAAACGGGCTTATGAATTGGTTGGGGTCACGCTGGCAAGCAGAACCGAGGAACTAAGAGGAGGTATGATCACAACAGTGAAGAAAAGAAAGCTGCCATGGAGCGGCCATGTAACAAGATCCAGTGGCTCTGCAATGGCCGTTCTACAAGGAACTCCGGTGGGAAAAATAAGGAGAGTCATACAGAGTGAAAGATGGACAGACAATATTTAAGAATTGTTAAGGACTCCATTTGTTGTGACCCAGGCTCTGACACACAGCCGTGATAGATGGAAAAGACTGGTGCCAAGCTTGTCAGGACGGTGCCCCGACGAATTCACCAGGAGTTAACGGCGCAAGGCAAGGCAGGGCCAGGCATCATCAAAAGGTGAGTTTATCCCAACTCCTGCCGGGAGACCGAGTCCTCATAAGGAATTTAGCGCTACCTGGAAAGTACAGGTTGGCTGACCGCCAGGATGTCACATCCTATGTTGTGGAGAGTCAAAGGGCTACCAGTTTTCAGGGTGAAACCAGAGGAGGGGAATGGACATGTCAATGTTGTCCATCGGAATCACCTGTTTCCCCGAGACAAAAGGTGCAGGTCGACAGAGAGCCCGACTTGGAGCCTGCACCTAGTAAGAGAACTCTACGAAAAGGCAGGACCCACCGCAGAAGAGGCTGGGGCGTGTCCCGCCCATGAGAGGAATACTGATTCGGAGGGTTATGATCAAGATACGTGGTACATGCTGCCTTTCGCTAGCACCCTATTGATTGAGGAAGAGAATCCTGGCACTTTTCCCACTGAGTCAGGTGAAGGGGGAGTTATATCTTTGCGCTGCCTAGATTACAGCAGAACACTGAATGAGAGGAAGTGGAGCCTGGACACGTAAAGAATGTTTCCGAGGTGCAGGGAGAAATGAGTGATAGATCAAGGGCTGATTCACCAAGTAGACCCGAAGTATCCCCAGTAGCGCCTGAGTTGAAGAGTTAGGTAATGAGGTAGGGAGCTCTCAGAGAATTAGGAAACCATCGGATAGGTTGACCTATGTCGCTCCTGGGGTTTTTTTTTTTTCTGGAGCTATATCACTGCCTTTGGCACTTAGATTGGGCTTTGCGTTTTGCAAGAAGGGTTGGAGAATTATCTCAACATGATAAGCTAGCAAATAATATCAAAAGCATATTGGGCTAGAAAATGATAGGATACTAAAAACTTTTTCTATACAGTGTAAAAGACAGGTGAGAGTAGATATAGGACCGATAGAAAATAATGCTGGAGGAATTGTAATGGGAGATAAGGAGATGGCGGAGGAACTGAACGAGTATCTTTTTATCAGTCTTCACTGAGAAGACATCAACAGTATACTGGACACTCAAGGGAGTTAAGGAAGAGAACTGTTGGTCGTCACAGGTACGACAGAGAAAGTACTCAGAAAGCCGTATAGTCTAAGAGTAGATAAATCTCCCGGACCAGATGGAATGCTCCCTTGTATTCTGAAGAAAATAGCTGTGGAGATTGCGGAGGCATTACCAATCATCTTTCAAAAGTCAATAGATTCTGGCATGGTTCCGGGTGATCAGAAGACTGCAAATGCCACTCCTCTCATTAAAAAGGGGGCAAGGAAGCAAAAAGGAAATTATAGAACTGTTAGTTTGACATCGGTGGTTCGGAATTTGTTGGAGTCGATTGTCAAGGATGAGGTTACAGGGTACCTGCAGGCATATGTCAAAATAGGCTAAACTCAGCATGGTTTCCTTGAAGGAAAATCCTGTTTGACAAACCTATTGCAATTTTCTGAGGATATTACAAGAAGGCTAGACAAGACAGATGCAGTGGATTTTGTGTATTTGGATTTCCAGAAAGGTTTCAACAAGGTGCCGCACATGAGGCTGCTAAACAAGATAAGAGCGCATGGAATTACGGGAAAGTTACATACTTGGATAAAGCGTTGGCTGATTGGCGGGAAAAAGAGAGTGGGGTTAAAGGCATTCCATTCTGGTTGGCGGCCGGTTACCAGCGGAGTTCCGCAAGGGTCCGTGTTGGGGTCGCTTCCTTTTACGGTGTATATCAACGATTTGGATAATGGAATAGATGGCTTTGCGGCTAAGTTTGCTGATAATGCAAAAATATGTAGAAAGGCCAGTAGTGTTGAGGAAACAGAGAGTCTATATAGAGACCTGGATAGATTGGGAGAATGGGCAAATGAGTGGCAAATGGAATACAGTGTTGGAGAGTTCATGGTCATGCACTTTGGTAGAATAAATAAACGGGCAGGCTATTATTTAAATAGGGTTATAATTAAAAGTTCTGTGATGCAACGGAACTTAGGAATCCTCATGCAGGATACCCGAAAGGTTAACCTCCAGGTTGAATCGGTGATGAAGAAGGCGAATACAATGTTGACATTCATTTCTAGTGGAGCAGAATATAAGAGCAGTGATGTGATCATGAGGCTCTATAAGGTACTGGTAAGACCTCACTTGGTGTACTGTGTACAATTTCGGGCACCATATTTAAGAAATGTTTAAAAGATGTGCTGACATTGGAGAGGGCTCAGAGAAGATTCAATATAATGTTTCCAGGAATGAGAGTGTTAAAATGTGAGGAACGATTGACGGCTCTTGGACTGTACTCCTTGTAATTTAGAAGAATGAGGGGGGAGGCCTCATAGAAATGTTCCCAATGTTAAAAGGCTTTTTCAGAGTGGATGTGGGAAAGTTCTGTACCATGGAGGGGCAGTCTAGTACGACAGGGCATGACTTAAGGATTGAAGGACGTCCATTCAGAACCGAGATGAGATTTTTTTTTTTCTTTTGCCCGAGTGTGATGATTCTGCGAAATTTGTTGCCGGGGACAACAGTGGACGCCGAATCATTTGGCTTCTTTAAGGCAGATAGTGATAGGCATATGAGTAGCCAGGGCATCAACGGTTATGGTAAGAATACGGGCGTGTAGGGCTAAATGGGCGAATGGATCAGCTCATGATAAAATGGCGGAGCAGACTCGATGGACCGAATGGCCGAATTCTGCTCCTTTATCTTATGGTATTACGGAAATGGTGGTGGACAGTGGACAGTGAAACGTGACGTAAGGTTTTACTGCTAATGTAATGGCATCCTTGTAAAGTTCCCTGCTGAGGCAACCATTTCTCTGTAGCAGCAATGGTTAGGCTTTGGCTGGAGAGAACGGGATGTATGTCAGCCAATAAGTGTATGTTGCTGTGTTTTGTGAGCCTGCAAAGATGTTTTTTTTTTTCCTGTTGGTCTTTTAACGAGGTGAGATAAAGACGGAAGACCCGTGTGGAGAGAAATAAGAGACCACCGGACGCAATGGACTGGGATCTGAGGGTTCGAATTTCGGCGACGTTCGGAAGAGACTGATGGTGGAGTAATGATTACGTGAGCTTCAACGTGATTTTTACTTGACCTTGCGCCCTTAAATTTTGTTTATTTTCATTACTAATCCTATATTCTGATTAAGATTCATAAAGTTCTATTACTTAATTCCATCTGGAGTACTGTTTGATAACTTGCGTTTTGAGTTTGTAATTTTGGATCCATTATAGAGCATCCACACAAACATTACTACCCAGTTTGAAGGGGCGGAAGACAGCTTCCCCTTGACGAACAGGAGCTCGGCGAGGCTAAGAGTTAAAGAAGCTCTTTAACTCTTTGTCCAATCAACTACCCAGCTCTTTTCTCACGGATCCATCTATCCCCTGCCACTTTGCACTTCTTCCTCCTTTCATCTGACATCCTTGCGCTTATTTACCATTTTAAAACCTGTTCTAGAGTTGAGACTTGATCCGAAACAGCGACTGTTTCCTCTTTTGCGTAGATCCAGCAAGACTTGCTGAGTTACTGGGGCATATTATGAATGTTGCTGCAGAGGCTTCCAGTTGCATTACGGTGCTGCGAAGTGAGGATTTGGAAGTGAATAGAACTACTGAACTAGAAGCCCTTTCATCTCAAAATGGTGGTGCACATTTCACCGAACCAAAAGTCATTTGATATGTGGTTACCTGGTGATCACACAGAAAGCGCATTGGTATGTACCAATAGCTCCCGGAAGGAAGGAGTGTAGAGCGACCTGCTGGTAACCGCATGAACCCGGAGGTCATGTAATCTGAAATATTTCTGATACTTCTGCGAACTGATATTTGGTCCGGTCTGCTGCGCTGGATGATCGCTATGTAAGATGCTTCTCGATTCGGAAGAACAGAGTGATGAAGATTTCTAGGCTGGTGTCGTCCAATAGGAAACGAAGTCTCCCATCATCTTGAACAATCAATAGCGAAGCAGCAAGATACCCGTCACCATCCACTAGGCATTGTTCTCTGTCTTGATATCGCCTGCTCCCAACAGTTGATCACTGCCACCTAAACGCGAATTGCATTGCTTGAAAACTTCGGCGGATCCGCACTCCGATGCTGCAACTTCCTGTTGCAGAGGCTGTTAAACATCGAACCTCAGCCATTTCCGTATGTTACGAACGGAACAAAGTTATCCTTTATACTCTCTCTCTCTCTCTCTCTCTCTCTCTCTCTCTCTCTCTCTCTCTCTCTCTCTCTCTCTCTCTCTCTCTCTCTCTCTCTCCCTCTCTCTCTCTCTCTCTCTCTCTCTCTCTCACTCACTCTCCTCTCTCTCTCTCTCTCTCTCCCTCTCTCTCTCTCCCTCTCTCTCTCTCTCTCTCTCTCACTCACTCTCCTCTCTCTCTCTCTCTCTCTCTCTCTCTGTCTGTCTGTCTGTCTGTCTCTCTCTCTCTCTCTCTCTCTCTCTCTCTCTCTCTCTCTCTCTCTCTCTCTCTCTCTCTCTCTCTCTCTCTCTCTCTCTCTCTCTCTCTCTCAAATGGGAGCTCCGACGTGGATCGAAGCTACGTGAGACAATGAACCCAATATTTATAATAGTGTAAATGGGGGTGTTCTTATGTTCCTATTGGTGTAAGGGGGTTTCTTCTTTTTTTTTCTTTGTTACCTAGTATGTTAATGAAAATGGCTACTTTGTTTTGTTTAAAGTAGGAATGCTTCTTTGTTATGAGAGTGTGCTGGCTTGTTTGGGTTGAAATTTACTGATAACAGGGGATTGTGTACATTTTATTAACCAACTGTGATTAATGCTATTCTCTCTTCTGGGTCTGTAAGCTAGTGCTGGCGGTATTTTGGGGAGTCGGCGGGAAGGGGTGAGAGAGAGAGGACACAATGCTGTTAGCTGGGTGACGGAACGGACGCCGAGCGGAGGTCCGTGGCCAGGAGGTTCGGCGAGGAGAGGAGACGAAGACAGACGTGACGGGGGTGCTTGGTTGATCACTTCGGGTGGTCCTGAGCCAGGAGTCGAGGAGGTCTGAGGGGATCGAATGGTGGCCAAAATAATTCGTTAATTGAGCTCCAACGGTTTTGGACGCAGTGGTTGGGACTTTGATAAGTTTTGGCGCCTTCTCTTTATTTTCATTTCCTTCATCTATACAGTATCTTTATTAATCAGTTAGTTCTGGTAGTATCTATAAAGTGTAATCATTTAATCGCATATGGTGTACTGACTGTTAATTGGCGGAGTGGGGACATTACACAACATTCAGACAAGCTGATTATCCAGTTTGCCGCGGCCAACGGCTGCTCCCCCTAGACGGAAGCGAGCTGAGCGAACCTGAGGCTAGTCAGAGGGCTACATTTGATTTGCGGTATTGGCTACTATAAAGAAACACGTTTTCTACCACTTAGGAAGTGGAATAAGTTAGCGAATCGGATACCTCTCTTGCGTCAATGGTTATGCTAAGTGGTGGATTGCATCGATGCCATCCAGACTATCGCAGCCGATTATGGTTGAAATGCGGATGCATGCCGGTGCCATCACGTCAACTTGGAGCACTTTAAATCCGAGCTGTCTATGGAAATAGGCGGCGGACTCACATGCCGGCATGGGAATCGGAAGTGAAGTTCAAGTGGGGGTGATAGTAACTAATCCACTGCATCAGCAGTTCCATAAAAAAAAACATAATCTGGAGATTTTATTTGAGGAGCTGAAGAGAGATCGGAGGAAATGTGACTTTCCTACATGCAATTAACTTTTTGCGAATTCGAGCTTTATGATAATGCCAACACAAGGCTAACTCAACATAATACATCGTGCATATTATAGTTGTATTTTAATGTCACCGTCTAAAATTATGGTCCTCTTGCTGATAAAATCTGCGTGGCAAAATCTCTCTAAAATTAAACACATCTTGAAATATGAAATTATTAGAATAACGTGTGTTTAGAATTTAGAGGAAACTTTCGACAGACAAAGCAAATGAATTGCTAATAGCGTACCATTGAATTGAGGATGAGGTGTATGATTTAAACAGAAGACGTTTCAGGTTATTTCCACATCAGTTAACTGTGATTTAGCTTGAGGCGCGGGACGGTTTTGAAGAGTGAGATTTTCAGAGTATGTTGTCTGGATGTCGTTGACAGAATAGACGACACAACTAGCAGCTTTAGAAACCATGGTGTTCTAGGTATATTGAGCCCCTGGTTAAGAAGAAGAGCGTAATGCCATTAAAACTTTATATATGGTTGAACTGGTGGTTCTACTGATATGTATTGATGGAAGAAAACGATACCAGGCGAACAAATTTGTCCTATTGAAGATCACCGTGATCGATTAACAAGTTAACATCCTATTGCATTAAAATGAATATACTTGCATAGATGGCGGAAAGACTGACAGGCAGCTAGCAGTGAGTGGGAATGAGAGGTGCACGCTCTGGTGGCCCCCGGTGACTAGTGGTTTCACTCAGGGGTTACTATTGTTTGTCAATGATGTAGATAATGATACTGAAGTCATTGTGGCAATGCTGGCTCCATTACCATTGTTAATATCTTCATTTTCTGCCCTTTCAGGGTTCTTTTCAAGACACTGATCTGGAGATACACCCTGCCTTCGGTTTTTTGCGGAAATAGGATCTGCTCACGAGGTTTCACAACTGGCCTCTATTCAATATGCCAAACACGCGGCCTAAAAGTCTAGCGCTACTTCAGACTTCCAGCATTATGTGGCTCTGGAAGCTGACGGACCGACGCCGGTGCCGTCGTGTAAAATTGCTGTGTCGCGGGAGACGGAATATCGAAAGCAGCGAGCTGGCTGCAGGCGGTGTTTCTAGAGATTCGAGTTCTTCTGCACAGAATTCAGAAGAAGAAACGCAACAGATCTTAATACCAAAAAATTAGCGATTTGTTTTTGCTATTTCTCCCCTCTCGCTGTGAAACGAGGCAGCTTTTTCCCTTGTTCAGGAGAGAGAGAGAGAGTGTCTGTGTTATGCAGAATAACACATGCAATTCATGCAATGCAGCACGCCTGAGAGCTCGGTGAAGATTGTCGTTGTTTTTTTTGTTTGTGAGGAGGGGCTCTTTGCTGTGCTGATGCTTATACGTAGAGGGAGGAGAGCTGAATCGATTTGGGATTCTACCTTTCAACTGTCGTTCTTATTAGGGTTAGGGTTATTTTCGTGGATATGTCTGAACAAAAATAATTTCAGGATGTATATTGTATGCATTTCTTTTACATTAATTATACCTATTCATCCGAAGATATGTGGAAGATTTGGCAGTACAGAGGAAGCAATGCGACTGCAGTATGACTTAGATAAATTGGAATAATGGGAAAATATTGATAGATAGAATACAATGCTGTGATAAATGTGACATATATGTGCGGTTATTCTGGTTGTCAAATATGAAGACAGAATATAATATTAATGGTATGTTTCCTTGGCTGTGTTGTCGATCAGCGAGACAGTGGGACCCAAGTTAATTGAAATCTTAAAGCTGCTGTGAAGATTGTATTTGTTGTTAAGCTGTCGTATGGTGTATTGGCTTTTAGCAACCGTGGCAATTAGGTGAAAGGATGTGAAGTAATATCACACCTATATAAGTCCTTAGTTGGACCCAACATGGACTACTGTGAGCATTTCCGGTCACCTCATTACAGGAAAGGAAATTCCCGGTAGCTTCGGGAGCAGTGCACATGGTCGGAACATCATTGTGTGCCTGAAGATCCTGACTTCTGAGGTTGTTATCTAAGCTTTCGACAACGCATTTTGGTGAAAGAAGGAGATAACTCTGAGTCTTTATAAGACACAAGCCAGGTCGCTGTTAGAATGTTGTCAACTATTTTGGACGCAATTTCTTGGAAAGGATGTGTTCTCATTGTATAGAGTCCAAATGATGTTCACAAGGATTAATCGGAACAAGAGTAGTGAACATAATGGCATAGTTTTGCAGCTTTGGGCCTATACTCAACGTATTTTAGCAGAATGCACGGGAGTCTTACCGAAAGCTATCGAATGATGCAGGGACCGAATGCGTTAGATACGGAGAGCATGTTTCCTGTGGTGGGTGCACATAGCCTCAAAGCTCAGATGTGAACCTTTAGAACAGAGTTCCGGTGGAATTATATACATGTACAGTGATATGCAAACGTTGGGGAATCCTGCATGATCAGTATTTTTCAAAACCCACTTTGGCACGTATGACGGCTTCTAAACGATTACTGTAGCCAGCCAAGAAATTTTCAATTCTTGTTTGGGCAGTTTTCGCCTATTCTTCCTTGGAAAAGCCTGCTAGTTCTGTGAGATTCTTGGGCCGTCTTGCTTGCACTGCTCTTTTGAGGTCTGTCCACAAATTTTCGATGATATTTAGGTCGGGGGACTTTGAGGGCCATGAAAAAACATTCAGCCTGAGCCACTTGAGGAACTCTATTTTATATTTTGAGGAGTGTTTAGTATCATTATCTGTTGTAGAAGCTAACTTGTTTTTAACTTCAGCTTTTTTACAGACGCTGTACTGTAGAGCACTTCGTCACCACTTCAGTCTGTTAAATCTTCCTGAAGGACTTTTCCAGTCAAACTCGGGTTTTAATTTGCCTTTCTAGCAATCCTACGGGAAGTTCTCTCATAAAGTTTTCTTGGTCTTCCAAACCTTAACTTAACCTCCACCGTTGAGTCAACTGCCATTTCTTAATTACATTACGAACTGAGAAAACGACTACCTAAAAATGCTTTGCGATCTTCTTAGAGCCTTATCGTCCGTTGCAGACATCATTCATTTTAATTGTCAGAGGATAGTGTTATGAGTGATGAACAGACCTGATGGACAATGGGGTACAGAGTTAATGTAAAAGAGAGAACCACGAACTATTACTGTTGTTATGCTGACTATGAGAAAGAGAGACGTAAAACAGGCAAGATCATCTGCAACAGATAAGAGAGAGAGAAGGACATTGCTGATTAACTGTATTGAGACTCCTTTTGAATTATTTACTGTTTCGCTGCAAGGACAATAGTTAGCTCGTTAACATTCCTCAGTGGACTGTAGGAGTGGCATGATTTGATGAACACTGACATTCAGAATTGATGGATAGCTGAGACCCCGTTAGTAGGGATAAAAAGACAGGTCTGGAGAGACACCCTTCAGCCACGCAAGTGGACACTGATTGAGTGTTGGAACCCACAAGAAAGGTGGCGGCTTCGGATACCATACCAGGAGAACGGTCAGTAAAGCTCACAGACTTAAAGTAGGGCCGGTGGGGACTTGTGTGTGTGTGTGCACTCATGCCAGAGTGACGAGTCCACCACAGAAGAACGGTCTGGCTGAAGACCAGAGGGGTCATAACTGAATGACCACAACGATACAACGGATACTTCTGTCTTTGCTGGTCTGACACCCAGTTTCGGGGTACGTAACGAATTGATGCCTCGTCTCGAGAGATGATTACCAAATTAGGGGGCCAGTGAATCGGGATAAAAGTCCCACATCTGATCTGTTTGTGAGATTAACCAGACGGGAAACCAGCAGAGTTGGAGATTGTCAAATCTTTAAAAGACCCGAATTCGGGGGCATTAGTGATGCCAGGAAGGCTGAATTGGTGAATCTTGCGAAACTATTAGATCACCCAAAGGTGAATTCATCGATGAGAAAGGTGGATATACAGAGAGAAAAAGCTATGCATTATGTATCCAAGGGTGTGTTCACACCAGATGTATTGGACCTGTTCCCTGAGAGGAAACCAGCCGAGGCTGAGCTCAGTTAGAGATAGAAAAATTAAGGGTGGCTGAGAAGAAGGAGAAGAGGGAGCATGAGCTTCGGATAAGGTGGCTGAAAGCAGAGCGAGAAGTTGCAGGGCGAAGAGATGATGCTGAAAGGAGGAGAGAGGAGGCTGAAAGGGAGGCTAAAAGTGAGAAGGAAGAAGCTGAAAGGCAGATGGAGGAAAGAGACAAAGAGAGGCCGCATGCGCTGGGAATAGAGAGTTTAAATGTACAGCAGGGAAGAGACCGGACAGCAGACCCAAATGAGGGGTTAAAGATTCGTCGGGAGATCTAGTTCCTACCTCCATTCGAGGAGATGGATGTTGATAAGTTCTTCCTCCATTTTGAGAAAGTGGCTGTGAATCCGAGCTGGCCTGAGAGAAAATTGGCTGTTCTGGTACAGAGTGTACTTAGTGGGAAGGCTCAGCAAGCGTATTTGGCATTGTCTATAGATGAGTCTACGAAGTAAAAAGGGCTGTACTGAGGAGTTACGAGTTGGTGCCAGAGGCATACCGGCAGACGTTCCGGAACTTGAGAAAGCCGTGGAACCACACGTATTTAGAGTTTGCCCGTGAGATGCAAAAGTATTGTGAGCGTTGGTGCGCCTCAAAAGGGGTTGATGGAGATTATGATAAACTGTTACATGTAATACCGATGGAGCAATTTAAAAGTTGTATCCCTGAGAGTATGAAGACGTACTTGGATGAGGAGGAGACAGAGACTCTGCCTGCAACTGCCAATTTAACAGAGGAGTATACTTTAACCCACAAGTCAAAGTTTTCCTCAAACAAGAGCTACCAGAGAGGCAGTAAGGACGGTAGATAAAGCCCACCGGTTAAGGCAGAGAATCAGCCGGGAGCTAGTGGAAAAGGTAAGGAGGAGGAAAAGCAGGCTGGCAGGAAGTTTCCCAACTTTACGTGTTATAATTGTGGGAAAGCTGGTCATATAGCTTCTAAGTGCTTTGCTCCGAAGAAGGAGACGGGAAAAGGGAAAACAACAATCCCTAAAGGTTGCATTGAGTCGGTCAGCAGATCGATGAGGAAGGCAAAGGTAGATAGAGCACAAGAGGGGCGTGAGAAATTTATCTCGGAAGGGACGGTGTCGGTGAAGGAAGGAGAAAGCCGAGTTTCAGTGCGGATCTGGAGAGATACTGGGACTGGTCAGTCATTGATTTTAAGGAAGGTATTACATTTCGCTTCTGAGACTGAGACTGAGGAGGTTGTGTTAAGAGGTATCGGAAAAGGGACATAGGCTGTACCTTTGCACAGGATATTTCTGAAATGTGACCTGGTATCTGGACCCGTTGAAATAGGGGTGCGGTCGAAACTAACGATGGACGGCGTGGACGTCCTACTTGATAACGATCTGGCAGGTGGTGACGTGTATTCAGCAGTGAAGCTGACAAGTAAGCCTGTAAATGCTGAGGACCCGCCCCACAGATTCCAAGATTTATCCCGCATGCGCAATCACTCGCAGCATGTCGAGAAAGGCGGCTGAGAAGGGAGCCAGTTTAAATGAATCCAGTGTTAATTTAGCGGAGACATTTTTGCCGACCTTTTATGAAAAGTGATTACCGGATGAGAAGGAAAAGGATAGTCGATCTAAGTAGAGTAATGGAGAGGAGGTAGATCTACCATTAGCAAGGACGGACTTTATAAAGGAACAGAGTCGTGATGAGGAGATTGTGATGTTGAAAGAATCAGATCTTTCTGAAGTAGAGATTGATAAAGAACCAAAGGTCTACTACCTGAAGGAGGGAGTGTTAATGAGGAAGTGGAGGCCGACCACGGTGCCAGTCATTGGAGACTGGGTGGTGGCACATCAGGTGGTAGTTCCGAAGGTTGATCGGGGTGAAATTTTGAACTTGGCTCACAAGGGACAACTAGGTGGACATTTGGGAGTAAGGAAGACAGCAGATAGGGTTATGAAAGATTTTCATTGGCCAAATATGAGGAAGGATATTGTTGACTATGGTAAAAGGTGCTATAATTGTCAGGTGGTAGGAAAGCCAAATCAGGTTATTCCTAAGGCACACCTCAGACCTATACCCGCCTTTGGGGAGACTTTTTCCAGAATCATCGTGGATTTTCTGGGTCCTTTGCCCTGAGCTGCGAGCGGGCGGCAGTATGTCATGACTATGATGTGTGCTGCTGCTCGATTCCCAGTGGTTGGGCCCCTGGGGAACATTAGGACTCCTGCGGTAGTAAAGGCCCTCAATAAATTTTTCACCACGGTAAGGTTACCTGGAGATATACAGTCAGATCAGGGAAGTACCTTCACGTCTCGGCATTTCAGCAGATTTTGACACAGTTGGGAGTTAAACAAATTCTAGCCTCTGCATAAACCCGGAATCTCAAGGAGCGTTGGAAAGATTTCACGCGACTTTAAAGAGCATGACTAAAACTTACTGTCAGGAAAACACTCGAGACTGGGATGATGCATTACCACTTCTCTTATATGCAGTGAGGGACACGGTTCTGGAATCTCTGGGGTTCCGTCCATTTGAGCTCGTTTTTGGTCACAGGCCCAGAGGACATTTACCCTTACTCAAAGAAAAATTATCTAGTCCGAACGTGCAAGTCAATGTGATTGACTGTGTTTTGAGGTTCCGTGAAAGGCTCCATAAAGTTTGCGAGTTTGCAAAGCAAAATCTTAAAGACTCCCAGACTAAAATGAAACAATGGTATGATAAACGAGCCCGAAAGCAAGAATTTCAAGTGGGCCATTGTTTTGGTTCTGTTCCCTGTAGTTACCAAGCCCCTACAGGCAAGGTTTCAAGGGCCATACAAAGTGATGAAGAAACTAGACTCGCTGAATTATGTGATCGAAACACCTGATAGGCGAAAGCCCAGCCAGTTGGTTCATGTTAACCTGCTCTATAGTTATCATGACGCGACACCCCACGGTGGTCGGTGTTGTAGCAAAGACCGATAAGGCAGAAAGGATTGATAAGGAGGGGCCTGAGCGTTTTGAAAAGATAAGCATAGTACCCACCAGACTAGAGAACTCAGTTATTTTGGCCAACTTTGCTGATAAAGTCAGTCATTTGGAGCCTGCACAAAGAGAGAGGCTGACACAGCTAATTAACCGGCATCCTAATTTATGCCCAGATGTTCCCAGGAGGTGCAAAATAATAGAGCATGATGTTATTGTTACCTCGGCTCAGCCGATTAAATAATTCACTTATCGGATGAATTTGGAAAAGAGCAAGCTGGTTGAAAAAGAAATTGAGCATATGCTAGCTGCTGGTATTATTCGTGAATCTTCCTCTGCATGGGCATCTCCATGCGTGGTAGTACCGAAGCCGGACGGTAATGTAAGATTCTGCACAGATTACAGAAAGGTGAATGCCATCACACAAACAGATGCTTATCCTATCGCCAGGGTGGATGATTGTACTGATAAAGTGGGTAAAGCGAGATACATCTCTAAAATTGATCTGCTAAAGGGATACTGGTGTGTTCCTTTAACTGACAGGGCTCGAGAAAACTCAGCCTTTGTCACACCATCAGGGTTCTATGAATACAATGTGTTGCCACTTGAAATGAAAAATGCTCCAGGATCATTTCGGAGAATGATTGACGCAGTGATTAGAAAGTTAACAAACACAAAAGCTTATATTGACGATGTAGTGGTCTGGAGTGATACATGGGATGAAAACCTTGAGGCTGTGGAGAAGCAGTTTAAACGAATGTTTGCAGCCCATTTCACAGTGAACCTCGCAAAGAGTGAGCTGGCCATGCCACGGTCAAATATCTGGTGTATGTGGTAGGACAGGGGCAGTTGGCTCCTGTGCAGCCTAAAGTACAGGCTATTTCCAAGTTTCCTGTCCCAACAAATAAAAGGGCATTGAGAAGGCTTTTTGGGCATGGTGGTGTACTATCGGAAATATTGTAAGAGTTTTGCGGATATTGCCCTCCCGCTTACAAAACTCCTACGGAAGTAGGAAAATTTTGAGTGGAGCAGTCTTTGTCAGGAAGCTTTTGAGAAGTTGAAAACCATACTGTGCCATCACCCTGTGTTAAAAGCACCTGACTTTTTTAAACCTTTCTCCCTGGCGACTGATGCAAGTGATGAGGCCGCAGGGGCAGTCCTATTGCAGAAAGCCGGGGATGGAGTGGAACAGCCAAAGGCGTATATCTCTCGAAAGTTCAATGTGCATCAGAGAAATTACTCCACTGTGGAAAAAGAATTGTTGGCACTTATCTTGGCGATACAACATTTTGAGGTCTACATTTGCTCAGCACAGAGACCATTAATTGTTTATACTGATCACAACCCCTTGTTATTTTTAGCAAACATGAAAAATAAAAATAGGAGGTTACTAACGTGGAGTCTGTTGTTACAGGAATTCGATATTAAAATACAACCCGTAAAGAGGAGTGATAATGTTATTGCTGGTTGTTTATCCAGATGTTAATTTGAACGTGTATCTGTATTATTCTTGTAGTTAAGACAACTTCTGTATTTTGTTAAACTCTGTAATTCAGTCATGTGCTTTATTAGTTAATTTTCTCCCTGGTGAAAATTCTCAGAAGGATGGGGGTGTTATGAGTGATGAACAGACCTGATGGCCAATGGGGTACAGAGTTAACCATCCCCCCGAGAACCACGAACTATTACTGTTGTTATGCTGACCATGCGAAAGAGAGACGAAAAACAGGCAAGAACATCTCCGACAGATAAGAGAGAGGGAATTGCTGATTAACTGTATTGTGACACTTTTTGAATTATTTACTGTTTCGCTGCAAGGACAATAGTTTGCTCGTTAACATTCCTCAGTGGACTGTAGAAGTGGCATGATTTGATGGACACAGTCATTCAGAATTGATGGATAGCTGAGTCCCCGTTAGTAGGGATAAAACGACAGGTCTGGAGAGACACTCTTCAGGCACACCAGTGGACACTGATTGAGTGTTGTAACCCACAAGAAAGGTGGGGGCTTCGGAGACCGAACTAAGACATCGGCCAGTAAAGCTCACAGTGTTACAGCAGGGCAGGTGGGGACTTGTGTATGTGTCCACTTATGCCAGAGTGACGAGTCCACCACAGAAGAACGGTCTGGCTGAAGACCAGAGGGGTCATCACTGAAGGGCCACAACGAATCAACGGATAATTCTGTCTTTGCTGGTCTGACCCCCAGTTACGGGGTACGTAACAATAGGCAGCTGCTTAGAGGAGCCTATGGCTGCTGTTTATTGGCACGAGTTTTGAGGAGTCACCGTATTTATAGAGCATTGTAAATTACATCACATTGCCTTTACTGACGATGCCTGTGAACAAGCCATAACCCTAACAAGCTTATTCAGGTGTAAGATCGCGGTAACAGTTATTGGAGAGCTTAAATCTCTTGGGGTGCCCAAACGTTTCCATGCTCCTTTCCTGTTTCTCACTCTAAAATTGTAGAAAACAAAAATAATATATCAATCTTGCAAAGATTGTTGAAAAGACTGTTTCATCTTTAACTTTATGAGCTTTGGAGATCAGTTAATCTTCTACTCATTTAATTATTCACAGTAACAGTGATTTTGACCAGTCGTGCCTATAAATTTGTATACCACTGTATATGCAGCCAGAGAGATGTAAGTCTGTGGAATACTCCGCCGCAGACCACTTTGGAAGCCACGTTCTTGAATATACTTCAAGCCAAGTTGATCGTTCCTTGAACGGTGAGGAAATCAAAAGATGGGGTAGCTGTATATGCTTGCGTTGGATCCAAGATCAGCTATGATGGGATGGTGGAGTACCCTCGCTGGTTGAATGGCCCGATTCTGCTCCTATAGCTGACCGTATATTATGTTTAATAGCCAGCGTATAATTTTTTAAAAGTTTCTCTTTTTAGGATTTATTGAGAACTGAAACTCCATGGGCTGCAGACTGCAGAACCACAATAGATTTTCCGTCTTCAAATTTGATATAATGAATAAACATGAAAAAAGGATACTTTGGAATAAGTCATAAAACGTTTTAAAATGATTGTGTAAACATTCCAAATGCCTTCAAGATGGGATGTCGACACATCTTATCAGCTAATAAAATGTACCTTGACATATTCAGCCTTTCGGATTTGCTTTCTTGTTCCGGGAGCACTCGCTCGGACATGCACTAGATCGGGTACTCTGTCAATAAAGGTCAACAATTGAGCTGTGCAGTTCTGAATGGAAGCACTGTGATGTGAATTTTCACTAGTTAGCACGTGGAATGGGGTATGCCGATTGCATTCCGTAGTTTAATTATTTCTGACCATTCCAATATCTCGAAAAATTAACCGCAATAAATGAGAAAGTCAGATGTTCTTCACCCAATCCATATCTGCTGGACAGCCGAAATGTATATATTAGGGTGCACATTTTCTTATTAATACAGGTCAGCATTGAATACAATGAGCCCTTCAAAGCTAAACAATAACCTATTAATCTGGGCTTCAGTATATCCTTAAACAATTAGATCCAGGATTTCTTAACTTGCAAACCCATGTCAGTTCTGATTGTCCACACCAACTCCAGTATGATATCCATCAGTACAGGTGCACCACCCTGTTATACACTCAACTGCTACTCTTCTTGGTTTAGACTTATGACTGTATGGCTTCGCAATGATCCAACATCATAGCCACATTTGATAATGGCAGCATAGTCGTGCACCGGATCAATTGTGGAGATGATTCAGCCTATAAGAGTTAGATTCATAATCCAGCTGAGGGGTGTCATAACCACAATTCATTTTCAATGCAGCAAGAACACGGATATGATTAGAGGCTTGAGGAGAAGGAAACAGGAGGTCCAAAAATCCGATGTCATTGTTGGATCAGAGTTGAAGAGTGTTAGCGGCTTAAAGTTCCTATTTGATCTCTATTAGGGCTAGCACTTAGGTATAAATGAGAAGAAACACACTGCCTGTCTATTACCTTGGAAATTGCGGGGATTTGGCATGTACATTAAAACATTCACAGACCTCGATAGATATGTGCCTGAGAATATAATGATGGGCGGCGTCACAATCTGATATGGAAACACAAATTTCCTTGAACGGAAAATCCTGCACTGTGTAGTGGATACGTCAAAGTCTATCACGATTAAGCACATAGAGAGGGAACACTATTGCGGGTCTGAATTATTCATTACGAGGGGCCTACAACACCTAGGATATGCTCTCTTCTTGTAGCTACTATCAAGAAGAAGGTTCAGGTATCTCAAGACTAGCTCCACCAGGTTCAACAGCAATTAGTACCTCAAAACATCATGCTGTTGAAACAGGGATGAAAGTTTCACTCAAATTCATTTGCACCATTTCTGTGCCGACAACCAGAACACTGACATTCAAGAACTTTTCATCTCATGTTATCGATATTGCTTGATTATTCATTTATTGCTATTTTTCTTGTTTTTCATTTTCACAGATTGTTGTCTTCTGAATTCTAGTTGAAAGCCTGACTTGGAATCCTTTACTTGATTCTTTTAAAGCTATTATTCTATAATCGTGCTGAGTATGCCACTAGAAAATGAAACACAATTTTGCTTATGGTAATATTTATGTACTATGATAATGAACTTATTTTGATCTGTAAAATTTGAGAGACAAAATTGAATACCAGTATGAATGGCGAAAGGCGGGGGAGTGGAATTATTTCTGCAGACATAAGCCAGGTCAGTTTGCAGTTGAGTTTAGTCGACAGTCCATCAAATGTGAAAAGCCATGTCATAAAACCCGGTATAGGTAGACATTCCGTATTAAGATTTAATAATGATCAGGGGTGAAAAACAACTGTCATAAAGAAATGATATTAGCACAAACATCGTAGTGGTAAGAGTCCTCTTGCCTTCTTTTCTTAATAGCATGTCTGCAATAGTGTAAACATATTGTGGCGATCGCATACAGACCGTTGACCGGATAAATAATACATGTGTCCTTCATTGTTTTTTCATCCGTCAGATGTAAATGCAAAAATATTTTGGAAGTACAGCCACGGAATTTCACCAGGAAAGCAGGAGAGCTTGTTACATTCAAGTTCAAAAAAATGTAGATGATATCATTCAGTGGTAAAAACATGTTTTAAGTTTTAATAGATTGTTGCATGCCACCGTGAGTGTTGAATAGAATTGCGCTCAGAATGTTCTGTCTGAATTCTGTTATGTTCTCCAGGAACGTAAATGCGTATATAGTTTTTGTTTTTGTATCAGTTATTACCACATATGTACTATACAGTATTCCTGAAGGATTTGAACGGGCAGCAAACAAATAACATATTATCAAGAGTCTGCATCACCCACGCATTATGTATATATATCTCTTCCATTTAGACCGAGTTGTTGCTTGTTTTGACGTGTCACATAGACGTCAATCGTCAGTGAGTGACTCCGCCCAAAACTCATATCAGTACTGCTAGGAACAAAATTGATCACAATGTATCTTGTTCTATCGCAGTGGCAGGTGACTGAGTTAATACAATGTCTGTCCTTATGCTACCATTGATTTTCATTGTAATTGGTAAGTACTGATACGTACTCTTGATGACTGATACGGATTATGATCAGGACCCTCTCTGAACTAGTACAATTTTTTTCTAAGTCACGTGTGGTCCCCAGAGTTTAATTAAACAATATGACCATTGAAGTATAATTGGAATTTATCAGCGCTTATCGGAATTACGGTGAATATTCTGTCATAGATTGAATTTGACAGATCAACATTAGGCTTCTGTTTCGAGAGCGAAATCTGTTGAATTCAGAACATTATTTGTTATGGCTTCTGATGATTTGCTGGTTGAAAATATATATATATATGTTTAACAAATCATAATGCTTACCGCAGGTAAAATTCAAGGTACCTCTGTGACACAGTATCAACGCGAGGTGAAGGTTACTAAAGGAGAGGGTACAGAACTGAATTGTGTTTTCAACAGCAGTTCTGATAATCCGGATATTTATTGGTACCGGTTGTATGCGAGCAAAGCACCGCAGTTTATACTGTACCGGGACAACACAAGGAAAATTGCCGCCGATTTTGCAGCGGGGAATTTCGAGGCTCGACTATTTAAAAATCATCATGCGATTCCTTTGACAATAACTGCAGCGCAGTTTGAAGACAGCGCGATCTACTTTTGTGCATTAGATACCACGGTGTGTGAAAGCTGCCTCAGTTCGTACAAAAACTCTGAGAATCCGAAGATTAAAGCATGCACAAACAAAAACACCTGTAGCAGACATAATGACTAGACTTTTCAGGGCACCACAAAACACAACCATTTCCTCTGTAGCACTAAGAACAGTGAGATATATACTAAAAAATGCGCGCGCAGACACACACTCACACACACACACACACACACACACACACACACACACACACACACGCACACACACACACACGCACACACGCACGCACGCACACACACACACACACATACCCACACACACACACACACACACACACACACACGCACACACACACACACACACACACACACACACACGCACACACACACACACGCACACACGCACGCACGCACGCACGCACACACACACACACACATACCCACACACACACACACACGCACACACACACACACACACACACACACACACACACACACACACACACACACACACACATATATATATATATATATATATATATATATATATATAAATATAAAATAAATTTATATTTTAAACGGCCTGATGGGAAGCATATATTTCCCGGTGTCTCAGTGGATGTGGTCGCCATTGATCTCAACCAGCAGATCGGAATACGGAATTGGAAAGTTCTTCTTAAATGGAGAGGGTTGGGGCAACAGAGTGTCGGACTGGGTTAACATCCACAAGTAGCGTTAGTACACAATATTGTGGCGAGCAGAGCATATTCCAGGGGAAGTCAGCCAATTAATGAATGTCCCTTGGGAATTCATTGTGTACTGTAAAAGAGTAAGTTTTGTTCATTTTAAGTGCAGTAACTGAGGTAACACTTTTCGATCATCAACACTGGATACGGATAAATGTTAGACAATACCAACACAAAACTGTTCAAGCAAAGTAATTCGATTTCAAATTCCTCAACATTCCTTTCATTTACTAGGCGGCACGAAACTACTTTAAGTTTCATTAAGCTGGTATTAAATAAGCATTGCCAGACATGTAACAAATGCACAATTTGCATGCTTGGGTCCGATACATATAAACAGAACATCCATTGAACTTGACAGCCATGATTCTATGGTAATTTATTTTATTTTGTTTTGTTTATTCTTATTTCATCCATCAAAATTCGGTCCCATTAATAATCATTCTCTTTTATAGTTATGTATGTCATCACTCTGTGTTACATCGGCTTAGCTTTTCATTTGTGAATCTGAAGAACATTTGTCGATGAGACAATTTGTTTGAAGAATGCAACGACCGACTTCTGTGTACAATTACCAGTCGGCTGACCTTTATTTCAGGAAAGAAAAATCTGCGTTGAAAAGGATGGATTTAAGACAAGAGTACATATGGAAAAGAGACATGATTTCCACATTCCATTCCCCTCCAGCTCGTAATATAGCAAAAGTTCTTGTCTACTTGCATTTTGGTTAACTTTATTGAAATTGGGTCCATTACGGATTTGCGTAGCTGAGGGGATATTTAATAGAACTGCCCACAAAGCATGTAACGTCCTTGACGAAATGCAAGTTACATTAAAGATCACTTAGCATTTATATGTGCAGCAATATTGCCAAATCAAAGCAGCTTTCCTCGGCGACCAAGGTGCAAACAGATACAGCATTGCACTCCAACGTAAGCATCGTCCATGGCACAAATTGGGAATATGGTCAGAATTTCATTAAAATTGTAGAGTCACATCGTAGTGTTAATATACTCCATGTCCCTGAATGGCATGACTGTACATTTGATGATAAGCTGTCGTGTTCTTGATCGCTTTTTCACCGAGCGACCATTGCAGGGCAGCACAGAACGAACACGGACAGCACCGGCATGAGAATACTAAAGTGCAGTACCACCGGGAGTGACTGCCACATGCCATATACGGATTCCAGCAATGCCACAGAGAGCCTCTCCTCTCTCTCTCACACAGACAGTCTTGACACGTTCTATTCCGATCGCGGATACAGGAACGTCCATGGTTGGAGCCACTTCTTTGCACAATCGAGGCAATGCAGTTCCTCGGAGGTCAGTTTCGGCAATGAATCGCTGAAACGGACACAGTATTGTGGTTTACCAATCTCCAGAAGAGTTTTGCGATCACAATACAGCGTGCAGGTCAAAAATGCGCAATACACACCAACCAATGGTTTACGGCAATACCATACAAAAACAGAATTATGGTATGTAATAGTGCAGTTCCAACACTGTGAAGCAACTCCGTACGATGGTAATCCTGCAGTATTTGACGATCTTAGCATTCGACAGTGGCATCTGATCGTATAAATGTTAAACAAGTCGGATAAATAAAACTATGAATATTACTATTGTGGCCGCCGCGTGTCAGTGCGTCACCATCTTAACCCAAATGGTCCTGTCGCAAAACAAACGAAACATTTCCATTCGCTAAAGTGTCTTCTAGTTCATAGGGTTTTGAGAGTTTGACCGAACAGTGAATTTTGCAACATTGCTTCTTTGCTTCTCTTGCATCTTCCCTTTGAAAGCTGGCCCTGCTGCTTCCTCTCCACGGATTACTATATATTTTTGTATTATAAAGTGAGAGCCGTTGCCCCGTACTGTTAAATCCATGAGACACGGTTTACAGATCCTTCGACTCATGTAAATCATTTTGAAATAAATATGCCTGTACACGAAATGTCAGTACCCCATGTTTCCTATACTGCCCAAGGAAACGGTAAATGTTTTATCCTATTTATTTAAGCTTGTGGACTCCCTCAGTTACGGAATACCCACTGAATGGAATAAAATAAATCCTTAGATTAATCTGAGATTACTCATACTTTTAGCTTTTGGATTTTCTCTTCATTCCATGTCTGTTATGTCTCAACGGCAGTGTTTTGCACTGTGCTTGAGGATTGGAGACGTTCATTCTCTAGGATGAGCTCATTTTCGTCAGGTGCACGGAACTGAAAATCCCCAGAGAACACATTAAGGAACCTGCCTTGCCGTTTGCTAACCTTAAGTGCATAAGGGAGAATGTCGAGGTGATATATAACAGCTACATGGAAGCAATCGTGCCTTGAATGTCGGAGACATATAAAGGGTGTCTGTCAGGAGAGGGATTGGAAATGTACAGCTAAGTACGCTGTTGGACTGTTCCCCTCATGACTTGAAGTATATAACTTCAGATACTGTTGTGACTCGGGCAACAGCAGCAACTCTGATGCAGAAGTTCACGTGAGGTGAACAGGACTGCAGTTGTATAGGAAATTCAATAGTAGTCGGGAAAAAAAGCCGACAATCTGTTTGCACCACGGACACAAGCGGATGCTACCTGCCAAATGTCAGTGTCTCAGACAAGACGACTCGGGACCAGACATTCTAAATTTGGAGGGGGAGCAGCCTGGTCTTGATACATTTCGTCGCCGAAGACGAAGGAAGAAAACGTAAGGAGGGCTAGAAAATATTTTGTAGGTAATATCGTAGAAAACTTGTGTGGTACCTGCAGCGTAGTAATCTCTGTATTAATCACGGGGAATTCGTGAATGACGGACATACACAGGGTCAGGGATTTAGTTTTATCGATAACTGGAAAGTAATCAGCTGCGTCTATGAACTCTAAAAACGGATCGATTAGACCTGTACGCGTGGGCGACCAATATACTTGCAATATTCTCGGGAGGAAGGAGGGTGATAAACGAGTTTACCAGGGGAAAAGGAATTCGAGTGATAGTGCTCACGATGAAGAAGTCAACAGGGTGAGTTACAATGTAAAAAGACTGACAAAATCTAAGTAGGTGAAGGCGGTGTTATATCTGAAAATGCACAGCATATAGAATAAGCGAGATGAATTTGTTGCACAGATACAATTGGAATGTATGACGTTATTGTCATCACTAACCCCTGGCTAACAGAAGATTATAGCTGAGAGTTTTACGTCCAAGCATGAACTTGTATCGAAATGACATGCAGGCAGACAGAAAGGCTGGGGTGGCTTTATTTTTCAAAAATGAAAGCAAATCAGTTGAAATTGGTGGAATAGGTTCGGAAGATGCTGAATTGTGGTGGGTAGAGTTAAGGTCTGCAAACTAAAAATGACCTGATATGAGTTATATACAGGCCACGATGCAATAGTAGCGATCTATACAGTACAACGGGAGTTAGAAAATGCATACTAAAACGGCAATATTATGATACTCATGGTGGTTTCATTCAGCAGATTGATTGGGAATATGCGGTAAGTGCTGGGTCACAAGCAGGGAATTTCTGGAATACATCGTGATAGGATTTTAGAACAGGTCGAGTTTGTGAAATCTAGCGATCAGTTATTCTGTATTGTGTGTTTTGTAGTGAACTGGAACTGGGAGATTTAGGTAAAAAAAAAAGAAGAGAAACATGATCACAATTTGATAAAATTCATCCTGAAATTCATCGTGGAAGTGAAGGAAACCTTAGGAGGCAGTGATCATAAGTCAAATCACTTTTATTGTCAATTAGACCATAACTGCTGGTACAGTACATAGTAAAAATGAGACAACGTTTTTTCAGGACCATGGTGTTACATGATGCAATATAAAAAAGTAGACTGAACTACGTTAAAAAAAAAAGAAAGAAAACGACACTCGACTGCAGACCTGCACAGGACTGCATAAAGTGCACAAGAACAGTGCAGGCGTTACAATAAATGATAAACAGGACATTAGGGCAAGGTGTCAGTCCAGGCTTCGGGTATTGAGCAGTCGGAAAGCTTGGGGGAAGAAACTGTTACATAGTCTGGTAGTGAGATCCCGAATGCTTCGAAACCTTTTCCCAGACGGCAGGAGGGAGAAGAGATTGAATGAGGAGTGCATGCGGTCCTTCATAATGCTGATTCCTTTTCGGATGCAGCGTGTTGTGTAAATGTCCGTGATGGCGGGATCTTCTCAGATTGTTATTGATTGAACATGATTGAGTTCACTGTGAAATTTGAGAAAGAGAAGCCGAAATCCGATGTGTTGGTATTTGGTATAAAGAAAATTGTAGTGGCATGAAAGAGGAACACCCATGTTTGACTGGAAAGGGGAGGATGGCAGACCAACAATGGCTGGAGTTTATGCGAGAAGTGAGGAAGGTGCAAGACAGATCTATTCCAAAGAAGAAGAAATTTTCGAAGGGAAAAGGATAAAACTGTGGCTGACAAGAGAAGTCAAAGCCGGAGTAAAAGCAAAGCAGAGGGCATGCAAGAAAGCAAAAATTAGTGGGAAGACAGTGGATTGGGAAGATTTTTAAAGCTTACAAAAGGAGACTAAGAAGGTTATTCAGTGGTAAAAGATGAAGTATGAAAGGAAGATAACTAATAATATCAAAGAGGATACTAAAAGCTTATTTTAAATATGTAAAGAGAAAAAGACAGATGAGAGAAGATACAGGAGCGATAGAAAATGATGCTGGAGAAATGGTAATGGGAGAAACGGAGATGGGGAGGAAATGAACGAGTATTTTGCATCAGTCTTCACTGAGGAAGACATCAGCAATATACCGGACATTCAAGGTTGTCAGGGGAGAGAAATATGCGCAGTCACAATTACGACAGAGTAAGTACTCAGAAAGCTAAATAGTCAAAGGGTAGATAAATCTCTTGGACGAGATGGAATACACCCTCGTGTTCTGAAGCAAGTAGCAGTGGAGATTTCGGAGGCATTAGCAATGTATTTTCAAAAGTCGATAGATTCTGTCCTGGTTACGGAGGACAGGAATGTCACTCCGCTATTTAAGAAGAGGGCAAGGAAGCAAAAAGGAAAGTATAGACATGTTAGCTTGACATTGGTGGTTGGGAAGTTGTTGGAGTCGATTTTCAAGGATCATGTTACGGGGTACCTGGAGGCATATGATAAGATAGGCTGAACTCAGCATGGTTTCCTTAAAGGAAAATCCTGCCTGACAAACCTAGTGAAAATATTTGAGGAAATTACAAGTAGGCTAGACAAGGGAGATGCAGTGGATATTGTGTATTTGGATTTTCAGAATTCCTTTGACAAGGTGTCGCACATAAGTCTACTAAACAAGATAAGAGCCCATGGAATTACGGGAAAGTTGCATACGTGGATAGAGCGTTGGCTGATAGACAGGAAACAGAGAGTTTGGAAAAAGGGATCCGATTCAGGTTGGCTGCCCGTTACTAGTGATTCTCCACAAGGGTTCGTGTTGAGGCCGCTTCTTTTCACGCTGTATATCAAGGATTTGGATCATGCAACAGATGAATTTGTGGGAAAGTTGCTTATGATACAAAGGTAAGTGAAGGGGATGGTAGTGCTAAGGAAGCAGAGAGTCTGCAGAGAGACTTAGATAAATTAGGAGAATGGGCACTGAAGTGGGAAATGAATTATAATGTTTTGGAAAGTGTACGGTCATGCACGTTGGTGGAATATATAAACGGGCAGACTATTATTTAAATGGTGAAATAATTCAATCTTCTGAGATACAACGGGATTTGTGAGACCACGTATAGGATACACTTAAGGATAACCTCCAGGTTGAGTTGATGGTGAAGAAAGTGAATGCAATATTAGCATTCATTTCTAGTGGAATAGAGTAAAGGAGAAGGGATGTGAAGCTGATGTTCTATAAGGCACTGGTAAGACCTCACTTGGAATACTGTGTGCAGATATGGGCTCTTTATTTTTTAAAAAAAGATGTGCTGTCATTGGACAGGGTTCAAAGAAGATTCACTAGAATGATTCCGGGAATGAGAGGGTTAACATACGAGGAACGTTTGACCACTCTTGGAATGTACTCCTTGGATTTTAGAAGAATGATGGGGAGGGGGGCCTCATAGAAAAATTTCGAATGTTGAAAGGCATGGACAGAGTGGATGTGGCAAAATTGTTTCCTATGGCGAGGGAGTCCAGTACGAGAGGACTTGACTTGAGGATTGCAGAGCACCCATTCAGAACAGAGATGCGATTTTTTTTAAGCTACTGGGTGGTGAATCTATGGAATTTGTCGCTGCGGGCGGTAGTGAAGGTCAAGTCATTGGGTGTATATAAGCCAGTGATTTACAGGTATCTCAGTAGTCAGGGCATCAACGGTTATGGTGAGGAGGCAGGGGAATGGGACTAAAGGGGAGATTGGATCAGCTTATGATGAAATGTCGGAGCAGACTCGATGGGCCGAATGGTTGGCTTCTGCTTCTTTGACTTATTGTCTTATGAAATTTGAGAAGGTAATGCTGGAGCCAGAAGTGTTATTATTGCAGTGGCGGAAGCAGTGTACAGGAGCATGAGTGCAGAACTGGTCAAAATTGAATGGTTATAAACACTGGCAGGGATGACTGCAGAGCATGCATGTCTACAACTATAGGAAGCAATGGATGACAATAAAATCGAAATGCAGATTCTATCAAGGGCATTGAAATCCAACATAAACGCCAAAGACAGCAGATAATAGTACAAAAGAAAAAAGGGCGTTGAAGGATTGGAAAGACTTAAAAATACAACAGACGGTAGTTCAAACATAAGAAAGAAAATATGGGATACAAAAGTATCTAGCCATATCATTAAAAACTACACCAAATGTTTTCTTTCACACAGATAAAGAGCAAAGGAGATGTGAGAGTGGACATATAAGAGCTGAGGGAGTGGATTTCGGACAGCCGGAAAATAACGCTGGAGAGGAAAAAAATTCGGGTGCATGTTGGGGTCCTACACAGGAAATGAACTGAATCAGTTTTTTTTAATCATTCTTCTCTGTGGAAGATACTTAAAGTATGCTGGAAGTCTCAGAGTGTCGGCAGCAGAAGTGTGGGAAGTTGCAATTAATGGATTGATGCTTCTTGTGAAATGGAAACATCTGAAGATAGATAGGTCACCTGGACCAGTTAATATACACAGTAGTTTTCTGTAATAACTGAATGAAGAAGTTGTTGCGGAAATAATTATGAATTTTCAAGAATCAATTGATTCTGTCTTGGTTCCGAAAGACTGGAAAGATTCAAAAGTCACACACCTATTCAAAATGGAGAGAGTCAGAAAGAAGGATAGTAAAGCTGAATACTAAATTCTAACCAGAGTGGATGGGAATTTATTGGAACCAGTGTTAAGGATGTGGTTTCGAGACATTTGGAGGCCGTTCCCATCAACAATAAGTATACCGTTTTTGATACTGCTGGTGGGGACGACCTACCAGGGACCAGTTGCAGAGTTTGCGTCTCTGACACCGAGAATGGACCCTCAGCTCAGACGGGAAGGAGGGAAAAGAGGACAGCAGTAGTGATAGGGTATTAGATAGTTAGGGGGACAGATAGGAGCTTCTGTGGAAAAGATCGAGAATCCCGGGTGGTCTGTTGCCTTCCTGGTGCCAGGGTCCGCGATGTCTCGGACCGAGTTCTCAGTATTCCAAAGAGGAAGGGTGAGCAGACGGATGTCGTGGTCCATGAAGGGACCAATGACGTTGGTATAAAGAGTGAAGAGGTCCTGAAAGGTGAGTTTAGTGAGCTAGGTGCCAAGTTAAAGGATAGGATCTCCAGGGTAGCAATATCAAGATTGCTACCAGTGCCACTTGCAGGGGGGTTTAAAAGTAGTAAGGTAGTGCAGAACAACACGTGGCCGAAGACATGGTGCAAAAAGGAGGGCTTCAGATTTATAGATAACTGGGAATTTTTGCAGGGTAGGTGGGGCCTGTTCCGGCGGGACGATTTACATCTGAACTGGAGGAGGTCAAATATTCTTGGATGTAAGTTTGTTAGAGAAGCTCCAGTAGATTTAAACTAGATTTTGGTAGGATAAATCCAAATAGGGCATACATGGTAAATGGTACGGCAATGAAGAATGCAGTAGAACAATGTGATCTAGGAGTTATGGTGCATAGTTCACTGAAGGTGGAATCTCATGTGGATAGGGTGGTGAAGAAAGCTTTTGGTATGCTGCCCTTTATAAACCGGAGCATTGAGTATAGGAGTTTGGATGTAATGTTAAAATTCTACAAGGCATTGGTAAGGCCGAAATTGGAGAATTGTGTACAGTTCTGGTCACCGAATTATAGGTAAGATATCAGCAAAATAGAGAGAGTACAGAGAAGAATTACGAGAATGTTACCTGGGTTTCAGCACCTAAGTTACACGGACAGATTGAACAAGTTCGGTCTTTATTCCTTGGAGCGTAGAAGGTTGAGTGGGGACTTGATAGAGGTAATTAAAATTATGAGGGGGATAGATAGAGTTGACATGGAAAGGCTTTTTCCATTGAGGGTAGGGGAGATTCAAACAAGAGGACATGATATATACATCCTCTTTTATATATATATATATATATATATATACTATGTATATAGCAGTTTTGAACAAATGCAGGGACTACATAAAAGGTTTAATCGAGTAGGGGAATGGGAAAGGACGTGCCAGATGCAATTCCGTGTCAGCAAGTGTCAGGTTATGAACTTCCTTTGGAGAAATAAACTAGTAGACCACCTTGGATTTTTTTTTCAGGATGCCCTTCGTCTTAATTTGGTGTTTATGTCTGTGGCGACAAAGGAAAGTACAATGAAATCATTTATTTCAAAAAGATGTAAAGCTGAGCCTTTAAAAGATACCGACGAGGCCACTGAGTACTGTGAGCTGCATAGAGTTCTTTATCTAAGAAATAATATATTGATGCTGGAGAAGGTTCAAAGGAGGTTCACGAAAATGCTTTCGGGATGAAAAACATCAGCATATGGATATCGTTAAAGTGAGGGGTGTCCTCAGTGGAACTACTGTAATCGAATGTTGAAGGCACTTTATAGACTAGATGTAGAGGGGATGTAGTCGGTGATGGGGAAGATCTAATGCCAAAGGGCACTGCCACCGAATAGAGACGCTTCCTTCTAGAACGAATGTAAAGCGACTTTTCGCCAGAGTCCTTTGAATATATCGATTACGTTTTTCGTTTTTTTTTTTGAGATTGGCGTCTTTGGAAGCGATGTCATTGGGTCTTGTTAAGGTAGAGTTTGATGGTCTGTTCATTGAACAGGGTGTGAATGGATCGGAGGGGAAGGAATGAGATTAGGCTTGAGCGGTAAAATGGGTCAACCATGATGTAATTTTGGAACAGATCGAATGGACCAAATGTCCCAATTCTCGTACAATAACTTGTGGTCTTCTTCTTTGCTGCATTCTCTCACCTTATGTTTGTCGGCTATTTAATGAGGTATCCTTGCCTGAAAGGGAGCCGTGGTGTATTGGGCTCGAGATATCAAGAATACATCGATTGATTAATTGTTTTTTAGCAAGTATCGTAAATCGCTTGTGTTTTCGGTTTGATCTTGCTATGTTTAATTCGAATGAATCAGGAATTCTGCATTTTTGTATTATATAAGCAGACACCCGATTGGCACTCGTTGATGCATTCAAGCATTATGAATGATCCGTCTCCTTGTGTTTTTTCGGCCGAGCAAAATTTTGATGTAAGTATAATTAATAAACCCTTGTCTTTGTCTCTACATGTAGTCTGTTTTTCCTCCGTCTTTGGATTCATTCATTGCCAGTATTACTCAGGACAGAAGATCCCAGCGATGCAGTAAACACTGCGGAATTGCTATGGCGAATTAGAATTTGGTCGGCTGACGGAGCAGTTATATAATTCACTTTTGAGTCTACGTTCCGATTGGCACTCGTCTTCGTTCCGTGTTTCCGGGAGTTCCACCTTACGTGTTTAAGTTCGGAGTTTCTTCAGTCTAGAATCAAGGCTTTTTCCAATTATCTCTAAGTCCACAATGTTCGAGAGGATTCCAATGGCCCTCAATTTTTCCAAATTTTATTGACTTGTGTTCAATAATTCCGAGTTTTATTCAACGTTTCCGTTCTTTGCTCTCTGTGTTTTCCATGCCTGTCTCGAGTTTACCTAACCTATCCTCATGTCGTCAGGTTTATTTCGACTTTATTGAGTATGACTCTATTCTAACAGCCCTATTTCCAATATACTTGACTTGTGACGATATTACCATTCTTATCTCTAATGTTACAGATCACTCTCCAGCCTATAAGATGTATCCTTAGCTTAGCATACTTATGTCGAGCATACCAGCTTACTAAATCTTTCTCGAGTTTATCACCCCTTTCCCAAATTAGGCAGATCTGTTTCCAGTAGACCTGGATCTCGAGGTCCCTAGCTCTTAATGGGCCTTGATCCCTGACATAGCGCGAAGACTGTTGTAATAATCTGTACTGGTCTGCACGTGGAACTGCAGAGTATAGGGCTTCCAGAGCAGCCGGAGCGGCTTAAAAGGTCACTTGCTTTTAAATGGTTGTTGTCTTTTCCTACTGCTTTCTGCTAGTCTTGTTAAAGTTATTTTAACCGATTTGGGTTTTCTAAGTTTTTTGTATTATTTTAGTAGAAAACAGAATCGGGGTTATTGCGGTGTTTTAGCTGTAAGGGTACTTCCTTTTGTTGTGCCGAACGGCTGAGCCACCGATATTTGAATGGATTTCTGATTAATAAACTCTGATTCCCGATTCTCTGCACAGGAGTAAGTCTATCCTCCATGCTCGGGCACAGTCCTTTGCGATGTAAACCGAAAGACCATCTAGTTTATAATTAATTAGCAAATGCAAATGTTCACTGTGCCGAAACACTTTCTATCCAGTGAGCCGCGATAAGATCGTACTTGATTCATCTGCGCTTCAAAGAATAAAGCCAGAGACTGTATAATTGAATTCCGTATCTGAGTATTTCATGTCCTGGAAACATGAGTGTAATTTTTCCTGGTTTTGTTCAGCTTAATAATTTTTTTTCCATCTATGAATAGAATAATTACAGAAATTAACTTAATTATCCAAATGCGGACTCACAAACGCATTATAAAACTAGAGCTTCGCATTCCAACTTGCTATAATGGAACTTGATTCCGCCAGCAATACGGACATCGGCCGTTTGGGAAAAAGTTAATTCATAAAGTTCCACGGCCCCTGCAGAGAGGAAAACAAAAACACAACAACGACAACAGTTAGCGACGGTGCAATAGACATTCGGACATCGGCCAATTCGCGAATGAGTTTCATCAGCTCAAGCAAACTAATCTAAGGCAAGGAAACTTATCGTCGTCGCTACGGCCGTGACTGAGAGCACAGAGTCTAAGTGGCAATATTGAGGCCTCAGCTCTTCAAGGCTTCATCGACGAATGGCTTAGTCCGAGAAAATAAAGGGAAAAAAAAAACATGCCTGAATCATTTTCTTCCGTTCCATCTGTATATCAGATAAGTTCGATCAGTAGTGATGCCAGACAGGACAGTTGAATGCACCTATTGCTGGATGTAAGAAATCTGGGAGATGTCCAGTGTTCCTGTAAACTAGAGATTGAAAAAGTGTATCCAGATGCATCTTGAAAGATTTGGCGTTAAGGATTTGGAACAAGAATTATTGGATCTCCGAATCACACGGGATGCTGAAGGCTATACTTCGGAAAAAATTTAGGGGTAGTTACACCCATTGTGCAGGACACAGAAAAGTGTGTGATAGATAGGAGGAACATGTTGTAAGAGAGAGCTCAAATTCCTACTGTGGACATCCACCTCAACAACAGGTATTTCTATTTGGATACATTTGGGGAATTGACCTAACATAAAGATGTCACACTAGCTGGCACTGTCTGACCCTGATAATCAGCAGCAAAGATCGTGTGTGGGGGGTCAGGGGGTGGTGGTAGGAGTAAGAGGCTCACTTTAGTGAGAAAGGATTGGTTATGGAAACGTGCAATAAATTCTGTTGTTGCGAACATAATTTCAATTTGGCATGTTGCGTCTCGTGAGGCCTGCGAATCTCGGAACATCAACTTACTTAAATGGGAGCCTGAAAAGTTCCGATGTCGAGGTTCATGGATGCACCAAAGACATGGGTAGGACTGAAGACAATGTTTTAGGGAGTTGAGTGTTTTAGGTGCCTGATTAAAATGCAAGACTTCCGAGGCTGTGATCTCAGTATTACGACATGTGCCAGAGACAGACAGACAGGCAGACAGACATGCTTTATTGCTCCCGAGGGAAACTGGGTTTCGTTACAGTCGCACCAACCAAGAACAGTGTAGAAATATAGCAATATAAAAGCCATAAATAATTAAATAATAATAAGTAAATTATGCCCAGTGGAAATTAGTCCAGCACCAGCCTATTGGCTCAGGGTGTTTGACACTCCGAGGGAGGAGTTGTAAAATTTGATGGCCACAGGTATCAATGACTCCCTATGACGCTCAGTGTTACATCTTGGTGGAATGAGACTCTGGCTGAATATACTCCTCTGCCTAGCTAGTACATTATGTAGAGGATGGGAGACATTGTCCAAGATGGCATGCAACTTGGACAGCATCCTCTTTTCAGACATCACCTTCAGAAAGTCCAGTTCCACCCCTATAGCATCAGTGCCCTTACGGATGAGTTCGTTGATTCTGTTGGTGTCTGTTACCCTCAGCCTGCTGCCCCAGCACACAACAGCAAACATGATAGCGCTGGCCACCCACAGAGCCGTTGAACATCCTCATCATCTTCCGGCAGATGTTAAAGGACCTCAGTCTCCTCAGGAAGTAGAGACGGCTCTGACCCTTCTTGTAGACAGCCTCAGTGTCCTTTGAACAGTCAGTTTATTGTCAATTCGTATCCCCAGATATTTGTAATCCTCCACCATTTCTACACTGACCATTTGGATGGAAACAGTGGTAACCGGTGCCTTAGCTCTCCTCAGGTCCACCACCAGCTCCTTAGTCTTTTTCACATTAAGTTGCAGATCATTCTGCTCACAACATGTGACAAAGTTTCCCACCGGAGCTCTGTACTCAGCCTCATCTCAGACAGATAGAAGTGAGAACAGAGCAACGAAGATTGAACAATTTAATAGATTGGTGAGGAGTTGGTTAGGTCGGATTGCATAAGATTTTCGGATTTTGAGTTCTTTTTTCAAGGAAAATGAACCTGTACAGAAGGGACAGGTGAGACCTGCCCATAAGGTCTTGCACTGAACGGTTTGCACTTGAACTACAGGAGGATGATATCCTAGCGGGAAAGCCGATAAATGCTGAACGTGGGTATAAAACATGGTTGCAAGGGAAAGGCCAGAACAGTGGAGTGCTTGTTCAAACAGATGTTGCAAGAGCTCAGACAAAGTCAGGAATCAAAGGTAGAACATAACAGTGCCTTGAGGAGTATCGTAGGAAAGGCCGATGAACGCCAGCTTCTGTTATTCAGTAGCCATATGCGAATTGTGTAACTGTAGACATTGATAACACCTAGAATTGTGAAGCTGAAGCCATCTGGGAGACTTGGTTACCGGAGGAACATGACAGGCAGCTCAGTATTCTGGCGTTCCTGTGATTTGGATCTGAAGGTGTGCGAACTATTAGAGAAGGAGGGGTGGCATTATTAGTCAGGGAAGACATTACGTCAGTGGTCCTTCAGGACAGATTGGAAACCCGAGTACTGAGGCGTTATTTGTGGAACGAAGAATCAAGAAAAATATGACCACGTGAATGGGGCTACATTACAGACCACCCAACTGTCCTCAGAATGTAGAGAAACAAATTTTAAAATAAATCGCACACTGGTGCAATGATCTTAAGTTTATTAGAGTAGTTGATTTTACATCCCAGTTATAGACAAGCAATCCCAAACTATAAAAGTACTAGATGGGATAGAATTGGTCAAATGTGTAGGATATCTATCTATCTATCTATATATATATATATATATATATTCTCATCAGCAGGTGGAAGCCCAAAAGGATGAGAGTACGATACAGGGTCTGCTGTTATTGAATGAGACATGGCAGGCGACAGAATATATTTAGGCGAATATTTCACATCCTGTGACCACAGTGCCATAACTTTTAAAAATAATAATAAAAAAGGTAGGTCTGGTCTGTGAGCTGCGTTCCTAAATTAGAGAATGAGAAATGTGGATGCGATAACAAGTAATCTGCGACGTGCCGATTGGGACATGCTGTTTTCTGACAAAGCAGTACTCAGTTAGTGGGTGGTCCTCAAACCGTAATTTGAGAATACAGATCTTGGATGTGCCTGTCAGAATAAAAGTTAAAAATGAAAAGTGTACGTAACATTGGTTTTCAAGAAATACTTAGGCCTTGTTGGACAGGAAAAAAAGCGCATAGCATGTATAGAAAAATAGGAACAAATGAGCAGTCTGTACAAAACAGGAAATGCAAGAGAACACTTAAAAAAGTTATCGGGAAGGGAAAAGAAAAGCATGAGGTTTTCTTTTCCTACCGACAAAGTGATGGAGAATCCTACGAAATTATAAAGGTATGTTAAGAGCGAACTGATTGCAAAAGATGTAATTGGAATGTTCTAAGTCCAAACAGCAATTCGTGAATGCAGCCACATCAGAGCCCAAGAATTCAAATACATTCTTTGCATCTGTATCTACTCGGTAGACAGATACAGAGTGTATCGAAGTGACGCAAAGCACCATCGACGTATTGCCTACTGAACAAATTACAGAGGTGTTTGCTATCTTTAGGCAAACAAGTTGAAATAAATCCCCAGTGCCACTCAAGTTGCTACCGGGAACGCTACGTAAGACCGTGACAGAGGTATTTTAAAAATCCGTCGCAAAAGGGGAAGTAACATATATCCAATGCTGCTCCTATGGATAAAAAAGCTTGTGAGGGGAAACAAGGAATTTATAAGAAGGTGAATCTGACAGAAGTTGTGGGAATTTAATTGGCCTATATTCTACAAAATGGGCTATTTAATTACCTGGAGTGGCGCGGACATACTAAGTAGAGGTGAGCATGCTTTTGTGTTTGATAAGTCATGTCAAAACACTCTTATAGTTTCTCATGGAATGTGCCGAGAATGCAGATAAAGACGAGGCAATGGATGTTTTCTGCATGGACATAGGTATTGCATGTCACTTAACAAAGTCCTGCATTGGAGGATGGTTAAGAAGGTTCAATCTCTCGCCACTCCGGGTGAGGTATTGTAGGTAGGTAGTGAGGTGTTGTCTGTAACCGATATCTATCATCTAGATGATTAGGTGTTTAAGTAGATCAGTAGATTTTACGATATCCCAAGAATGCAGTACACAGTGAGTAGACAGATTATCGCGGTATGGAGAGGGATATACATCTCTCAGAAAAGTATGCTGTAAATAGCAGTACGATTTTAGTGCAGACAATTAAGAGGTTTGACACTTCGGTGGTTTCAGCCATTTAGGTCTAACACAGTGCAAGATAGGGCACTACGGATTGTGGTGGAGAAAAAGGAATCTGTGAAAACGGGTAAACAATTCGTTGAAATTGGCGTCACTGGAAGATGGTGTCAAAAATATGACATACTGGCCTTCGTAAATCAATGTTTACAGTACAGAAGGTGCCATATTATCTGGAAGTTGTGCAAGGAATTGGTGAGGCCTAAATTCGAGCATGGTATCCCTGCAGGAAAATGCAATCAAGATTGAACCAGCGCAAAGCAAATGTACAAGGATGTTGCCCGGCCTGGAGGGCATTGGGCTGAAGGTAAGATTGAATATGTTAGGACTGTGTTATATAGAACATCGCAGAAAGACAGGAGATTTGACGGACGATTTCGAAATTATGACGGGTATAGAATGTGTAAATGCAAGTAGAATTTATCCATTGAAGCCGTTTACTACTACAATCAGAAGTCATAGTGTGAAAGGTGAAAAGAATGAGGAAAGCATCTGTGAAAAATATCTTCACTCCGAAGGTTCCGGGAGTATTGCATGACATGTTAATAAAAGTGGTACATCTATGTCTATTTCCAAAGTTTTAGAGAAATATGGACAGGTAGATGGAGAGTAAGGATATGTACGTATACGTATCACATGCACGTCATTGCGACTAGGTAGTTTAAAAGTTTTAGGCTTGGACAATATGCGCCGAATGGACAGCTTCTACGTTATTCTTCTCTATGACTCGATTAAACATGGGCCTGTCTGAATGGCATCCGTATTAAAAGATAATTAATTACCATATCTATATGCGACAGCACTTCCAGGGAATCATGAACTTTGGAGCTCAATCGAGTCCTTAAACTATAGAACATATGGCCTTAAACATGAACATCTTCCCAAAGTTCCATTCGTCGTACTCAGCCAGTGTAACTCTAAATTCTCATTTGTCGGGGTACTTGCAATGTAGATACTGAGTATATTCATTGTTTATGAATATATGGATTTGAGCGTTATCTTCAAACTAACTCTTAATATTTCGAGAATTGTCATTCAAAATATGTTAGACAGAGGGGATTTCGAAATAATGTTTCCAGTAGGTTTTGGCTTGAGAACAAGAAGGTGCTGGCCAGAACAGCTGGACGTCGTTGTAGAAAACTGATGAGAGCGACATGTTTTGAGCCAGATAGTGCTGAGCCCGTGGAAGGTATTGCTGCAGCCACAGGATATATTTCAAAAGGCTGTTGATTGTTAGTTAATTGATGAGGGAAATAAAAGTTATTGGGACACAGGAAAAATCAATGAGAGGGGAAAGAGATCGACTATAATCAAACGGAGTTGCACAATCAATTATTGACTTAGTTATTTTGTTCCAATTTATTTTAGATATATGAGAATTTTCATCTCTTACAAACTTGTCAACTTCTTCGCAAAGTCTGTGTGATTCATTGTTCGGTATATATATATTGCTCACAACCGCCATTCGGTTTTTCTTAATCAGAAGTGCAAATCCTCCTTTAGTTCGTGAACCAGAACCCCAGATTTTGACCACCAGCACCATTTCGGGGAGGGGGTATAGTTCTTATAGGGATTTTTGGCAAGGTACTCATCCTTAGTGCTAAAAAAACATGTGATAGCATTGCAGCAGTAGTAGCTTCCACACCATAGGTTGAGTACAAAGTTCCAGAGAGAAACCGAAAGGAGATGAACAATATGCTGCCAAGACCACTCTTAGCTGAGCTGATAACCCTGTGACAGGCATTCTTGAACACCTCCTTCACAACAATGGAGTGCTATCCGCATTGTGGATATTATAAATTGATATTGTGCAGAACGTAGTTCTTGTGCTTCTGAGCGCCTCTCGTGAGTAGGACTGGGACTTGCACGTCCATGCTATTAGAATGATGATCCCATGGTGCTTTGCCTATGATAAGATGAATTATGCCAGGTTCCTGTCCTCTTACGTTGCTCTGATGATGAACCTCCCATTGAAGAACCCTTAGAATCATAGAAACATAGAAAACATACAGCACAATACAGGATATTCGGCCCACAAAGTTGTTCCGAACATACCCCGACCGTACAAATTACTAGGCTTACCTATAGCTCTCTATTTTTCTGAGCTCAATGTACCAATCCAAAAGTATCCTAAAAGCCCCTATCTTATCCGCCTGCACCACCGTTGCCAGCGGCTCATTCCAAGCAGTCACCACACTCTGAGTAAAAAAGAAAACTTTCGCCTGACATCTCTGTACCTACTCCCCCGAACCTTAAACCTGTGTCCTCTTATGGTAACCATTTCAGCCCCGGGCAAAAGCCTCCGACTATCCACACGATCAAATCCTCTCATCATCGTATGCACCTCTAACAGGTCAGCTCTTATCCTCCATCGTTCCATGGAGAAAAGGGCGAGTTCACTCAACCTATCATCTTAAGGCCTGCGCCCCAATCCGGTGAACATCATTATAAATATCAACTGCACGCTTTCTATGGCTTCCACATACTTCTTGCAGTGAGGGGGCCAGAACAGAGCAGGATACCAAGTAGGGTCTAACCAGGGTCCTATATAGCTGCAACGTCACCTCTCGCCTCCTGAATTCAATGCCACGATTGATAAAGGCGAATGCAGAGTATGGCTTCATAACCACAACGTCACCCTGCGCAGCTCTTTGAGCGTGCTATGGTTTCGTACCCTAAGATCGTTCTGATTATCTACAGTGCCAACAGTCTTACCATTACTATTATATTCTGCCGTCATATTTGACCTAGCGAATTGAAATACTTCACTCTTAACGCAGTTGTACTCCATCAGCTGCTGCGAAGTCCAGTTTTGCATCCTATCAATGTTCCGCTGTAAACTGCGACAGCCCTCCACACTATCCACAACACCTCCAACCTTTGTCATCAGCAAGATTACTAACCCATCCCTCATCCTCCTCCTCATCCAGGTCATTTATAAAAAATCACGAAGAGTAAGGGTTCTGGAACTCAGGTCCCTGAGGCAGGCCACTGGTGACTGACCGATATGCAGAACATGACCCGGCTACAACCACTCGTTGCCTTCTGTGGGCAAGCCAGTTCTGGATCTACAAATTAATGTCCACTTAGATTCAATGCCTCCTTACTTTCTCAAAATTCCTTGCATGGGGTACTTTATCAAATGCCTTGCTGAAATACATGTACACCACATCTGCTGTTCCTCCGTTATCAATCTGTTTAGTCCCATCTTCGAAAAAACTCAATCAGGCTCCTGAGGCAGGACCTGCCCTTGACAAAGCCATGCAGATTATTCCTAATACACAAAATTAGGTAATCCTTTTGTGTAAGAGGCCATCAGGACAGGTCAATTCTCAGTGCAGCTGTCAATTAATAACCCCTTTAGTTAGATCCTTGTGGACCACGCAATTGAAGTCACAGTGAACAAATATGCACAGAATCCTGCAGGCATATCAAAATTCTGCTTGAATGCTGCAGGTATTAAGCGTTACTGCATAACAGCTGCAGTGCATTTCTGGGACAGTTAAGGGAGATGGTACAAGGCAACAAATCAGAGCTTTGTAATGGGGAGCTACAGCGACCAAGAATTCAGAAATATAAGGAAACAGTTTCAGCAGTGGTTCGCCTCACACATGAATAAGTCAACTCAATTGCAGAGAAACGGGACCTGATTAGTATGTCTACGACAAATGCAGCCACCAAGGACATTGCCTCCGACCTGATGAAGACATATTAGATTGGTGAGCAGTGCTATGCAAGCTTGAAGGAGGAGTACTAGAGGAGGACCTACCAGCAAAGAGATTCCCTGACCCAATGAAAACAAACTAGCAGAAAATATCCAGTGATGTGTGTAAGAAGAGAGAAGTGAAATCAAATGGGAGGGCATTCATCTGGAATAAAGTGAGGTCTTTGTTTGAACTCATCAAAATGATGGCATAGTGACGCAGTCTACTTATGGAGGATATCCTTTCTCAACCTCTTGAACCGTTGCCCTGGGCTCTGTCCACACCAGAAGAATCGCTGAGGAAGACAAGTAAAGCTATTTTAAAATCAGCTCTACAGAGATAAAAAAAAATGTAGCAGCAGCAGAACAACTCCCAGGGAACTCTGTCACACTGGCTGATAGGATGAACTGTGTCAAAACAGTGAAATGTAATTAAGTTACATTCAGAGATGTTGCCACAAAGTCAGTATCATAAGTAGTCTCATTGGCTTCATAATCCCTGAATGGTGGAAGGCGGAGTACATAGCAAAGTTACAGGAGAAGATTCTGTATGCAACTGAGAATGACAAATGTTACGGAATCGCATCTCAAGACAGTGAGGAGTTGTCGGCTTCTCAGTGTCAACAAGAAGAAGCAGATGACCGCCTACTTCTCCATGCTGCCTGTGTAACAAGTGAGGAATACCAATCTGTCGTGATCTGCTCTGAAGACATACGTTTTTATGATGTCTTTAGCATTTCTTGACAAGATTTAGTCCCCTTTGTTCCAGATGTCTGGTACTAGAACACGTACAAGGCCTGTAGACATCAGGAAGGTTTCTGCCACTGTTGCCACAGATGTTTGTAAGGCTGTCATCGGTTTGTACGTATATACAGGACATAACACTGTCAACGTTTTTGCAGGCAAAAGGGAAGACAAATGCCCTAAAACTTCTGATCCGTCAACAGGGAAACACAGGACACATTCCTAGAGTTGTGTCAGGAATGGGACCTCTCCCCAGAACCTACGGACAAACTGCAGGCATTTACATGCCTCCTGTATACCACCAAACATCGAACTCCAAGGTCAATGAGCTCAGGTTTCATATTTTCTGTGCCAAAAAACGGTGAAATCGAAAGTCATCCACACCTACCATGCAAGCACAGCTTAATAAAACATCCACAGCGAGCCAACTACCAGCCTGGTATATATAGAAGATGTTTGGAGTAGGAAACACAAGTGCCAAGCCCTGTTGGCAAAGGATGGAAGATGCAGAGGGAAGAGGAAGCTGAGAAGTTGGTGTTGAACTGGATGGAAGCCTAGCCAGCACTAGATGCCGTCTTGGATCTACTGGTCTGTAACTGTCCAAAGATGTTCACTCTCAATATGATTGCACTGTTTTGCAAATGGCCTCAGGTGTTCTGAAAAGTGTAGACTGGCAAATTGTGAGAACCGGGCATCCACCTCAGAGAGTGTGGAAAGTTCAAATGAAGTTGTGGAAGACGTGAAAGACTTTGAAAATTAATATGATTATTAATAGGTTAAAAAGGTACCGAAAACAAAATGCGGAAAACAGTATTTGATTAAACACATTCATTTTACAACCAAATGCGGCCTAGGTTATGATTGTGTGGTATCCCACATTTGAATTATTGCACTGTAATTCTACACCCTATGACGAAAACTTAAATTTGTTTTTATTTGATACAACAATGTGGAAAATATCATGACATTGATAAAACTCCAGAAATTTACCGAAATGATTTTTTTTTTTACCTGTTGGGGTTGGGCTAACATTTCCGCTGTTTATATATATACATACATGCACACACACACACACACACACAAAGAACAGTAAACAACAGACAGACAATCATTTTTCTAAAAATAAAATGATTCACTCTACTGAAATTGGGCTCTATATTGCGAGTGCCACCTAAAACATAGTTTACAATGTAGAGTTTATAACGGCATTTGATGAAAAGTGTTTGAACTCAGTTATCATTGTGACAATTTTTAATGCTGAGCGAATACTAATGACAAAATATCACTAAGTTGAATATATATGCTGTAGTTATGTTTCGCCACTTTTGAGAAATACTTATTTTAGTGTAGTGTTACAAAATGCATGATAGCACACATAAAGCTACCACTGGCGCAATGCTGTCTCATTTTCTCTAACTCTAGAGAAGTATACATTGCCCAAAATCACTATGAACATTATTACCTTCAGATGGTACAGACCAAACCTAGTGGGTCACGGACTACGTCTCTTTTTTTCTCATCCCGTTCGCGGAGAAGAGCACTGAGACAGAAAACGTAACTACAAGCAGTGAAACACGCAACATATACAAGGTTGAAGATATGCCTATGCCATACGCTTAGCAAGTGCACCTATTAGATGTCTTTAATTGAAATATTGGCAATTTAGTTATACAGTCCTTCTTTGTTCCTTGTCATTCCGCTGCCCTTCTTACACTACGAAATCAATGTCTTTCATTTTGTATTAACTTCTACTTTCTCATTAGTTTCCCCACTGGTTTGAATTACCTATCGACCCGCTACACCACCACAGCCGCTAGCAAATACAAGCAGTCCCTCAGCGATCTGCAATATCTATCGACGTTGGTAATGCAGAACGCCCCATTAAAATGTAATAATTGTCGCTGAGAAGTTCCCAATGACGCAAGATTTTCAAATACTCTCCGCTGCACTGTATTTTGCGGTCACGTATTATCTGTTCCACACTCTTTGTGATTAACCAGATTGCGGAACATCTGGTACACAATTTGAAAAATATTCGATCCAATTTCTTCGTTATTCTTTTTCCTGTCTCTCTTAATATCAACATGTACTTAAATAAAGATACATACTTACATCGTTTCCTCATCTGCTTATTGCAATGATGTGCAGAAATACAACGTTCTAATGCTTACGCTATTGCTCCTCATCTCTGTTTTAAAGGGAACTCCATATATTCTGAAGCTTTGTCCTCCCGTCTTAAACTCTCCTACTATAGAAACATCCTCTCCATATCCACCTTATCAAGGCCTTTTCCATTCGATAGGTATCAATTAGTTCACAGGGATTTCAAGTGAATACTGGTCCAGAGACATCAAACGCTCCTCATATGACAAGCCATTCAATTTCGGGATCAATGTCTTGATATTATTTGAATCCTCTCCAGATTTAGGATGTCTTATCTAAGATAAGGGGCATAAACCTGGTCACAATACTCAGAGATGCGTCACGGGTGCTTTATAATGTTTCAAGTTGACTTTGCTGCTCTTATATTCGAGTCCCCTTGAAATGAATGCTAAGATTGCATTTATCCTCCTCAGTCTACTCTCAAACTGGAAATTAATCTTTACTGAATTCTGCATCAGATGTTCCAACTTAAAAGAGTATAGAGTGACGCACGGACCTTGACGTAATTAGGAAATACAGAATCGTTGAAAACTGCAGTTATTAAGTTCAAACCCGTTCAAGTCATGTCTTTCAGTTAAATGGTTAATTAGCAGTAAATAACTCTGTTTTCGACCAACATTAAAGGTACAGTTGTGCGCTGATCGTTACAATATGCCCTCCTGCTTAGCCAACAAGGCAGAAGCAAACATCATTTAACTTAGTTTTCCTTTTAATTTGAATTAACTTTCATGTTTTCTTCTTGTTTGTAAAATGTCCTTGTTATCATACGTTTACTCCACATTCTCCCGAACAGGAGTTTTTGTGACCTACTTAGCTGGCAGGAAGAAAGGGAAAACCGCAAAAACACAGTTGACTTGATTAAAAAAAAATACTTCTTGCCGAACATTTTCAACTGTTTAACGTGTATTGTGGTTCATAAGCGTGGGCATCTGCTTCATATTTGTATATAAATTTAAGTACAGTTGATCGATATTTATCTTTATTTCACCAGTTACAATTATCTTTCTGGTAATCTTTAGTAACCGAAACAGGTTTCTTTTAAGGATATGTGCGTGGTGAAAAAGTCCCGACGCTGCCACTGAAATCATTCGCGCGAAATAATAGAAGAGGAAAATATTGAATAGGAAAAGTCGTTTAAATATCAGCGGTAGAAAACAAAGCCTTTACCCCCTTTTGTCAACGAACGAGTGTATAATTTTAAGGGTTGATAATACTGCATATTATTCATTTATGGTGACATACTTAGACCAAGTATGCTTTTTATGTGCGGTATAAAAAAGGCGCTTACACGTAACGAAGCGTAGTTGGTTGATTATGACAGGGGTGAAGACAAACAGGAAAAAGAAAAAAAAAATCCTTAATTGATGCCTGAACAATAAGAGCGCTTAAAACTTATTTTGGCACAGACGTCGATAAGAAAGGCTTAGATGATTATATGAACGTAATGTGTCTAACGTGTATCCGTCATAGATCTAGTAAAACACGGAAGCCTTAGACACCCACTCCCCAGTATCCTTCTGGCGATTGTACGATCCATGGAAAATCAAATTGAAGATGTCTGACCAAGATTTCAGTACCAGGGAGATATACGGTACTGCTATTTAAATTATATCATGGAAACATGGCTCTGACCGCTACCTCAAAGAAAGCGCTGCATATTGACAGATTTATCAGTGTTTGCAAAACCAGGAGAGCTATGAATTTAAAGATAAATGACGCAGAATATGCTTCATCATTAACTTGACGTGACAGGGCTCTGTCTTGACCCTGCTCCCAATTTACAATTTCTAGTAGTCTAATTACGTTCACTTTAACTACCAAGCTAGCATTCCACAAACAGTCTTTTAGCACAGTGCATTCCACGTTAATCAAACCACAGACTGGTACAGCAGGTTCTGAGCGCTGCATTCAGCAGGCAGAAATCAACACACGTCGATGCCAGCCCTACACCTGCGTGGAATTTCAAGCAGTCCATCTTGAAGAAGGCTCCAAAGAATTACCAGCAATATATCACCCATGGAATTAGAGGGACGCATAGTTATGACACTATCAAAAAAATATTTAAAACCACAGGTACAAAGGCTGAGAGGACCCGGCGTATAGAGCGATAGCAATGGAAGCACCGCCAGTTCTGAGGATGTTAAAAAATATTTGCTATTTGAGGTGGACCAGCATATATTTGACTGCTGCGACTCTATGTATTGAACTATTTTCGGAGAGTAACCTTCCAATCTGCACGAATTTGCCATAGACGTAATTGAGTGCATCATAGCACGTGTAGATGGCTGTGTTGCTTCCCGAACGTACCAGATCCAACACAAACCTAAAGCCATGGATGAATCAAGAGATTTGCAATCAGCTGAAGGCTATGAATTTGGAAGTCAAAACCAGTAGTACAGACTATACCAGAAGTCGTCGTGTGATCTACTGAGAGTTATTTAGAGCGAAAAATAAAAACAATGCTCGATAACGTTAATGGCGATATCTGACTCACATCAGCTCTGGCAGAGTTTGCATGCCATAAATTCCTGCATAGCGTTAAACAACATCATGAATATCGCTTTCATTAAAAATCAGCTCAGTGCCCTTTAAACAAGCTATGAAAGGTAGAATTAAAACTGCGTCTGTACGAATACTATTGTCATCTCTTTGCCCTGTGATAGCTGTCTCGTTGACAAGTGTCAGTATATCTTCCAAGAAGTTGAACATTTGTAAGTGGTCAGGCACAGAAATGTATTTTTGGTGATACTGTGCACCGGTGGCTAACAACAGACGCGAGTTTGCAATTTTATTTTCAATCCTTCACTGCTGCAGTTGGCGGTAGAAAATCATGCTAGTTCCCAAGAAAAGCACGATGAGCTGTTTCAACAACTCTCTTAATTTAAGTCACATCCTCTGTGATGACGTGCTTAGAATGGATTTGTATGTCTAGAAACAAATCCTGGCAATGCAAGGACTGCAGCTCTGCAAATATCCTATGAATAGAATAGAAACAGAGAGGATGCAATTTCACTGCCACCCAACAGGGCGTTTAATCGCCTTGATAATAGTAATACTTATGTCAAAATTTCGTTTATTCAGTACAGCACAACGTATTGGGCCATATTATACTCAGTTCAAAATCACTGGTCCAATCAAAATGCTCTAATATGAGATCCTTTAACTCCCTGTACAAAGGATACCTGGCTACATCAACGGAAAACGGCAGGCCGGGTCGATGGGAAATAATGACTTTTTCTCATTGATAATCAACACTGCCGCACCACATGTTAATACAATTATAAAGAAGGCCCGACAGTGGTTTTATTTCAAAAGGGGTTTCAGCTCACTTGCTTTGTCAGCTAAGATTCTCTCAAATTTCAAGAACTTTACCGTGAAGAGCATAGTAACTGGCTGTATCGACGTCTGATATGGAGTCGCCACTGCAAAGCATCGGGAAAAAAAATGTGCAGAAGTTTGTAAATGCAGCCAGCTACATCATGGGCAGCAGCCTCCACAGCATCCAGAACACCATAAAAAACAATTCCCAATAACACGACGTCCGTCAAAAAGGACACCCTCACGCAGACCACGTAAGTTTCACATTTCTATCATCAAGTACGTGGTAGACGACTTCAGGGCACGCAGTCAGCTTTCCTGAAACAGCCAGCATTCTTCATATCCTCTCTTTCTCTCTCTACATATATATACATATATATGACGCAAAACTCCATATTTCTTGACATATGCCAGCAATATTAAACTTGTTTCTGATGCTTATTCTTTGCTTCAGAATGTTCCAGTTTGAGCTCAATCCAACAGAATGCGTTGATTACCCTGCATTTATCCATCCAATGAATTGCTGAACCATTTGTTTTAGTTAAATGGAGTGGCATTTAACGAGAAGGACTGAAAGGCAAGGACAAGAAGAAATAGGAAAGGGCAAGGACAGCGACCAATGCTGGAGTGCTCTTTCCGCTGATGGGCAGAGTTCGAGTGATTATTTGAGGTTCTAGCTCTTCGAGCGTTCGGCGCGGAGAGGTAAGGGACTTCCATATGTTGTGGACGATTTTCCCTGTATATTTACTGTCTCTTTTTTATATACAGCTATCACATCCAAAGTTCAGCAAACAAGAGACATGGTGACAGTAAGTTAGGGGAACTTAATAAAACAGCCAGTGTTCTGCACCCTTGCTGCTATCGCGTCAACAACTGGTATATTTCTTTGGATATTTTTGGGGTAGGGTAATGTCCCTGCAGTGTATTATTACAACTGTCAAGTCTCTGGCGTGAGTGTGACTCTGCGATCCAGAACAGAAGGCAGAACAGAGGCAAGCAGTGCATTCTTTCGTTAGGAGACAGAAAAAGAGGCTATTTGGATGCGAACGGGTTTCCAGGATAGCATGCTGCCTCCATTTCTCCAGTGTGTGGGGCATCCTGAATAGAGTCTTCGAAATATTTAAGTGGCAGCGTGGGCAAACAGAGGGCATAGATTATTATATAGATAGGAAGGCGGGCTCTGTCGTGGGCAAAGTAGTGGAGAGTTTAACATCGGTAGCTGAGCGAAGGGCGCTGAGTAGGCTACGGTCAATTATGGATAACTCTGAGCATCCTCCACATAGCACCATCCAGAGACAGAGAAGCAGTTTCAGCGACAGGTTACTATCGATGCAATGCTCCTCAGACAGGATGAAGAGGTCAATACTCCCCAATGCCATTAGGCTTTACAATTCTACCGCCAGGACTTAAGAACTTTTTAAAAGCTATTATTAATGCTTTTTGAGATAGTGATTTAGATGCATATCATATTTTTTTTTACTGAGTTAAGTATTGTATGTAAGTAGTTTTGCTACAACAAGTGTATGGGACATTGGAAAAAAAAGTTGAATTTCCCCATGGGGATGAATAAAGTATCTATCTATCTATCTATCTATCTATCTATCTATCTATCTATCTATCTATCTATCTATCTATCTATCTATCTATCTATCTATCTATTTGGTATCAATTGCATAGAAACGAAGGACTCCAAAGATCTGCAAAGTTGGTTCAGAGAGTTAAGTGCAAAGTTAAACGACGTTCTCGGCAGGTTTCAAACTCGTTTTCTTTTGCCAATGTTAATATATAGTAATATGGTCCAGTTTACCTCGAGGCTGTAGATGTCGTATAGTAGGAAGGACGTCATATTCCTAATCTTTTTCAGGGAACGTGGTATCTGCGCAGGAGGTTTTATAGTTACCTTAACTGCAGCAATCCTAATTTCCTAGTAGCAAATTTCGCTAGTGTTGCAGGTGGAGGTGCGGTGGGCTGGTGGTTAAACAAGAATTTCAGTGGCATGGGAACCAGCGTGCCTAAAGAGGCAATGAAAATGTTGTTGGGACAGATGCAGTTAAGTCGTCAGGAAAAAAATCAAGAATCAAAAGTTTGTGTATATTGAGTTCAGTGTTCCGAGCTGCATACATTTCAATGAATGATGTATTGTAAGAAAGACAGATGAGCCCAAGGAATCGGTCGAAGAATGGAAAGGTAGTATTGTTGCCATTAGTGAAGCTTTGCTGCCGGGGAGGTGGTTCAATGTCCTGGACTTCCATTATTCAGATGCAAAAGAGCAGGAGGGTTTAAGTGGGGAGCTGTTCCGCTACAAGTTATATAAAATGCCACGAGAGTGCTCATTCAAATCAAAATGCAGAGCTTGTTTTTGATTTTTTTTTATCGGTGTGAGGAGAACTGACGAGTAAAATTGTTATGGCCACATTAATTTGGCTGTGTCGTAGAACGTAGAACGCTGGATTGAGAGGAAATTTGCAAATGGCTCAACAACTGATACAAGAAACATACAGTGACTATGGTAGTTCATTTGACGTTTCTACACTTTGACAGAACTTCCATATTCCATATTCTATTTGGACTAGCTCCTGGAGAATGTGACAAATGCATTAAGGAAACTTCCGCTTTAAGTAGATAAAAATCCCACTGAGCGGTTGTTCAATAAAGGGTTAATTCTTCGGATGTCTGAACGGATCAAGACTGCGCAAGCGCGTGAAAGTCGGCCCGTGATACAGCGAGAGATTGATAAAAACGAGCAGATTGAGAAGTGGCGGTCATTTCTTCGGCAGTTCGAACGGGGCACAACTGCGCAAGCCCGTGAAAGTCGGCCTGGAATACATCGGTAGAGTATAAAAGCGAGCAGATTAATGCAGCGAGTGACGGTGTAGTGGGAGGCAGAGTAACAAGCCTTTGGCTCGAGACGTTTCGGCGAGCAGAGTTTGAGGACTAGCTCGCTCCCAGTGACGTAAGTCCGGGTAAGCTCCTTTAATTAATCTAATTAACAAAGGAGTATCTACTGGAGGCATCAGATAGGGCAGTCGAGTACTCCGTCTGCAGTATGTGGGAAGTCGGTGCGAGCACAATTGTACCTGATAACTGCACCTGCAAAAGCTATATCCAGCTGCGTCTCGTGACAAATCGAGTTAGGCAAGGGGAGCTTGTGCTGCACGAACTTCGGATCATCCGTGAGGCAGAGGCAGAAATAAGCAGGAGTTACAGGGAGATAGTCTCCCCAAAAAGTCAGGAGGCAAGTAGATGGCTGACTGTCAAGAGAGGGAAGGGGAATAGACAAAATGAGCAGAGCACATCTGCGGCCCTTCCCATCTATAATAAGTATACCGTGTTGGATACTGTAGGTGGGGACTACCTACCAGGTAAAAGTCGCACTGGTTGCGTCTCTGAAATTGAGAGTGGACAGAGAGAGAGAAAGTCTGTGAGTTGCCTTGAATACTGAAAGGCGGCACTATGTGATGGAGAGCTGGTGCCCGGCACTTATGGAATATATACAAGATCAGCATGCTTTGTAATCACAGACACAACACGACAGACCCAGACACTGGCTGAGCTTTGTGTGCCGACGACAAAGCTGTTTTTTTTTCTCCCTGACATTGTGGACAAAGGAGGGACCGGTTGGGAGCTATGAGTGTGTTTAACCTTGGCCTGGTTGATTACTCCACCACAGAAGACGGTCTCCTTTTTTGGTCACAATCGGTGTTTTTAATAAGTTTCGGGAGCAGGAAGACGACATGGAAGATTCGACGTTTCGACACTCGGAATAAAAAACATATCTCTCCGTCTCTCTCTCTCTCTCTCTCTCTCTCTCTCTCTCTCTCTCTCTCTCTCTCTCTCTCTCTCTCTCTCTCTCTCTCTCTCTCTCTCTCTCTCTCTCTCTCTCTCTCTCTCTCTCTCTCTCTCTCTCTCTCTCTCTCTCTCTCTCTATCTCTCTACAACTCTACTCAGTTCAAATTCCAGAACTGAATTGACTTCTTACCATTCCACCGTAAGACTGCATCATCTAATCACCTGAACTGGCAGATGCTTGGGAACTTTATTTACTCACTTATATACTGTATGCATGTACTCTGATAACCGGTTTTGCCTTATTTTGTTGTGTATTACTTTATCAGGTAGTTACTATAGAAATAGTGTTCATAACGGAAGACTCGGACTCCAGGTGTGTCCATTTCTACTGGTCCATTTTAACCCGTTACGGGGTAAGTAACAAAATTCGGGGTTCGTCCGGGATATTAATAATTTTGGGAGCCATTCAATAGCTTGTTGGGGGCTGTATTGAACAGTGGATTTGCTTGGTGAAATGTGTGTGAGTGGGTAATCAGCAGAAAATCAGATTTATATCAATAAGTTTGTGGCAGCCCCAACTCTTGAGGCGCAGAATGAGGCCAGGAAGGATGTGTTGTTGGGAATTGCTCATAAGTTAAAAGTTAAGGCTACCACTCCAATGAAGAAGGCTGAGATGAAGCTGTTGATAGCACGGCATTATGTATCCTAGGGGATATTCGATGTGGAGGTTTTAGAACTGTTTGCTGAAGGTAAAGTGTTTACCCAGGCTGAGGTAAAGCTTCAGGCAGCAAAATTGAAGTATGAGCATGAGTTGCAGTTAAAATTGCTCGAGGGTGATGAAGCAAAAAAGCAGAGTGTACATGATGCTAGGGATGCAGACAAGCAAGGAGACGAAGCAGGAAAACAGAGAATTGTTGAGAGGGAGAAATTTTTGTACTTCAATCGCTGGCATACCTCGGAAGGGATAACTGATGGTTTGGACAGCTTGAAAGATCTGGTCTTTATTGAGGAGAGTAGAAGTGTGTTCCCGATGAACGAAGCGCCTATCTAAATGAAGAGGAAGCTGCTACATTGCGGGAGTCTGCTACGATAGCAGAGGAGGTCGTTTTAACCAACAAGGTTGCGTTTACTCCGAATGAGAGTTTCCCAGAGAGTAGCTGGCAGGATCAAATTAACCTGGAATTTTGAAACTGCGACTGGTACAGAAAATCTAGAAGAGGCATTTGTCCGGACTGGACTGCACTGGGTCATAGTGGATTGTGTTGTCCCATTGCCAAACACTGCAGCTGGCTATGAGTGTCTGTTAACAATTACGTGTGTTGGGTCTAGGTGCCCTGAAGCGCTGCCTCTCAGAAACATCAACACCATGGTTTTGGTAAAAGCACGCATCAGAGTTTTTTTTTTTCCACACTGGTGGGTCTACCTAAAGAAATCCAATTTGACCAGGGTATTAACTTTACTTCGAAAATATTCCGGTAGATAGTTGGTGAGTTGGGAGCTAAGCACTTTGTGTCATCTGCATATCACCCAGAGTCCTGGGAGGCTGTGGACAGTTTCAGTCCACTCTTAAGAACATGATTAAAACGTATTGTGTGGAAAAAAAAAACTGGGAAGTGTGTGTTTCGTTGTTAGAGAGTCGATTCAAGAAACCCTGGGGATCAGCCAGTTTGAATGTGTTTCTGGTCACAAAGCGAGGGCGCTTTTGACCCATCTCAGAGAGCAGTGGTCAGATCAGATGAGCGTGCTTAGTTATGTTTTGGAATTAACCGACAGACTTAACAAGGCTTGTGAACTTGCGAGACAGAATTTACAGCAGTCTCGGATAAAGATGAAGGCTGGTCCCCGTCCATAATAACAATTATGTTATTAGAAACTCCTGACCGAAGGAGGGCTACTCAAGTCGTTGAAGGAAACATGATCAAGCTTTATCTTAACCCCGAACCAGCACCTGTAAGTACTGTTATGACAACAGAGAAAATTGTGGTGCCTGGCACTGGGGTAGCAAATAATTTTAATGAGCTTAATTTGTCTCCACGAGTCTCAGAAATCTGTATATTTTGCAATATGTTGACAGAAAGATCCGTCATTTTGAGCCAAGGCAGCAAAAACAACTGAAGAGCTTAATTAATAAAGATAAAGGATTTATTCCCTGACATTCAAGACAGTGCACAGTTGTGGTGAATGGCCTAATTGTAGATAAAGTTGATCCCATTAAGCAACACTATTATGGAAATGAACCACAAAAGAAACAAAATGGTTTAAACAATAAATGTAATACATGCTGACAGCCGGCATTATTGGTCCATCTACCTCAAAAGGGGCGTCGCCTTGCATGATTGTCCCGAAGCCGGACGGGAGCCTGATATTCTGTACTGACTACAGAATATTTAATTGCAACAACCAAGAGAGAGGCTTATCCGATCCCAAGAAGCGGATGACTGTATTGATAGAGTGGGGAAGGCTAAAATAGCTTACAAAGAATGACCTGTTTAAACCGATAATGGTGTGTTCCTTTGACAGAATGGGCAAAGGTAATATCTTCATTTGTGACCACGTCTGGACGTTTTGAGGCACAATGTTTTACACCTTTTGGGACGAAGAAATGTTCCAGGGACTCTTCAAAGGTTGATGAATTCAGGGAATCAGGGTTCAGAATATTCAAGGGCTTATACTGATGATTTGGTTGTATGGAATGACACCTGGGAAGAACATATCTCAGCAGAAGAGAAACAGTTTGAGAGGCTGCTCAAGGCAAAACCCTCACTGTAAACCCTTGTTCAAAAGTGAATTTGGCCTCGCCATTCTCACGTATCTTGGCTATGTAGAAGCCCAGTGCAAACCTGACTCCCGTGCAGGCCAAGGTTTAGGCTATTGCTGATGTTCCTGTTCCGACGGGCAAGAAAGCGTTAAGAAGGTTTCTAGGAATGTTTGGGTATTACCGTAAGTTTGTGTAAGAACTACGTAGACATCGCTCAAGACCCTAAAGACACTCCTGGGGAAGACTGAAAGATCTGTGTGGACCAACCTTTGCCAAGAGGCATTTCACAGCCTGAAAACCAACCTGTGTTATCACCAGGTGCTCAAAGTGCCTGATCTCAATAAACCATTTTCGATCGTTGTAGACGCTAGTGATGAAGCTACCGGTGCAGTATTGCTGCAAGGGGATGATGATAAAGTTGAACATCTGGGTAGCTTATTTCTCAAAGAACTTTAACATGCATTAGAACAAAAATATTGTGCTATTGAAAAAGAAGTTTTTAGCAGTTATTTTAGCATTGCAACATTTTGATTTTTACATATATCCTGCGCAGAAACCAGTTTGTGGTTTACATGGAATACAATCCATTAGGTTTTCTGAGAAATATGAAGGATCAGGTAGAAGGTTACTGAACTAGAGTCTGATCTTGCAAGAGTATGACAGTTGTGCTATTTCAGCAACGGAGAGAGAGAAAGTCCTTCAGTTGCCATGGAAACTGAAAGGCAAAACTATGTGATGGGCAGCTGGTGTTTCAGCACTTGTAGAATATATACAAGGTCAGCTAGCTTTGTAATCAGACATTCGGCACGCCAGACACAAGGAAGACACTGACACTGGTTGAGCTTTGGGTGCCCACGACAAAGGGGTGGGGTTCTTTCTCCCACAGGGTGGACAAAGGAGGGACCCCGTCTGGAGCTATCGGTGTGTTTAAACCCTGGCCTGGGTTGATAACTCCAGCATAGAAGACCCTCTATGTTTTTGTGGTCACAATCAGTGACTTTAATAAGTTTCGGGAGCAGGAGGACGACGTGGATGATTTCGGCAGCATCGGCACTAGAAAGACAAAACAGATCTCCCCCCCCCCCCCTCTCTGTCTCTCTCTCTGTCTGTCTGTCTGTCTGTCTTCTCTCTCTCTCTCTCTCTCTACTCCTCTCTCTCTCTCTCTCTCCTCTCTCTCTCTCTCTCTCTCTCTCTCTCTCTCTCTCTCTCTCTCTCTCTCTCTCTCTCTCTCTCTCTCCCCGCTCTCCCTCACTCTCTCTTTCCATGCAACTCTACTCAATTCAAGTTCCAAAACTGTACTGACTTCTTAACATACCACCCGTAAAACTGTATCATCTAATCACCTGAGCTGGGAGAAACTCGGGAACTTTATTTACTCACTGATATATGCATATACTCTGCAAACCGGTTTTGCCTTATTTTGTTTTGTATTACTTTATCACGTAGTTACGAATAAAATACTGTTCCTAACGGACGACTTAGACTCCAGGAGTGTTCGTTTATGCTGGTCCTTTTTTAACCCGTTACAGCGTACGTAACAGTAGTGATAGGGGATTCGATATTTTGGGTTATACATAAGAATTTCTGTGGAACAGATGGAGAATCCCGGATGGTCTGTTGCCACCCTGGTGCCAGGGTCCGCGTTATCTCGGCTCCAGTTCTCAGTATTCTCAAAATGGGAGTGTGAGCAGCCAAATGTCGCGGAAATGTAGGGACCAATTAAGTGGATAGGAAGAAGGAGGAGGACCTGCAAAGAGGAATTTAGGGGTGTTAGGTGCACAAATGAAGGATAGGACATCCAGGGCTGCAATCTCAGAGTTGTGACTCATGCCACGTGCTAGTGAGACGAAAACTAGGAAGACATGCAGCTAAAGACGTGGCTAAGGAGTTTGGTGCTGGAGGGGAGAGATTTCTGGACAATTGGGCCTTTTTCCAGAGAAGTGGGATCTGTTCCGCCGGGGCGGGTTGCACCCGATCTGGAGGGTACTAACATCCTTGCACGAAGATTTGATGGTGCTGCTCCGCGGGGTATAAACTAGATTTGCAGGGGGAGGGTAACCCAGAGTGTTAGAGCAGATAGTGAGGTGGAGGAGCATAAATGCCTTGCGAGAGGTGCAAGTATAGGCACCGTTCGCTGCTCCCTGTGAATTCTGATTATGTGACAGTAGAAAAAATAAATTCATTATCAAAGTGTACCGACTGTACGCCAGCACAAAATAACTATAATGCAGGCTCGCGTAGGAAAACAAAGACAATTAATAATCATGCATATCGAATCCAGAAATTGACTCTATATGCTGTGTGGTCAAATCAGTACTATAATGAGTGAAGCCATTCACAATGGGGCAGGCGTCCGATGAATGCCTGACAACAAATAATTGGGAATCAGACAACAAAAGATAAGAATTAAGACGCATTGCTGATCACCTGTTGTCTTTTCATTTACTGAGCATAGATGGTTTAATCTGATCCACGCTATCTTCTGATGATGTCCGCCGTTCGTGCCATATGGACACTTTTGGTATTTAAACGCCGGAACCTTCAGGAAATCGCAAAAATAAACATCGTAGATAATCGTGAAAGCGTAAAACGTTTCAAGCTGAGTTTCATCAAGAGAAATTACAGGCTGAGTACTGCAGCAATCCCAGTCAGAGAGTATAACATGTATAAAGGTGGAGTGTTACGGACTAAACGCCACTGATATGTCCCAGCGCCATTTTGGATTTTTTTTTTTGAGATCGTCAGCTAGTCTCTTCGCAAATAATGCAAAAGACCGTTGAAAACCAATTCAGTTCTCAGAGAAGCATCTGCATGATTCTAGGCTAGGGCACATCATCAGTGACGATACCTGAGGTCGTCAGGTGTTTCGGGTCATTCTACATCATAAACCCTCGCCCAACGGGATCCGACGTGGTTTGATCTGACCCCGGCCTCTACCCTAGCAGCAACCTACGGATCTGCCTGTTTATTCAGAAACCATCTGACGCTTTCTTCTGCTGTATCTGTGGTGATACCAAATGGATCTCTTTCTTTGTCTCCCGTCACTCCAAGTCCAGTTTATACTGCACAATAACTTTCTTCGATGAGACGGAGCACAACACAATGTCGGGCCGTAATGTAGTGCTGCAGGCTGTCTCAGCAATTGTTCGGAGGACTTGGTCATGCCGCCAACGATAACGGCCATCGGCAAGTTCTATGGCAGCCTCTCAGTATATGCTCTAGCGTACTGGTCTTCTCAGAGGGGGAACAAGCTGGTCGTTCTACAAGGCACCCACAGTGCAGTTTGGATGGGCTAGTAAGGACGTCATAAACAGCCTGGATAAGGAAACCGATGCGGTGTGGATCTTCCTTCCGGAGATCAGACTACGTGATCTTTCGCTTGATCACTTGCTCCCATTTGGTCCAGGCTCCCACTGTTTCAGAACACCTGATATGCCGGTCCTCTCCCCCTCCTCAACTGCCCTCACTTCACGTTGGGCCAGATCTCATTGCTCTTTCCCTTGTACTTTGTCAAAATGGGGGACTTCAAGGCTCCCAAGTTCAACTGTTCCCTTGGCCACTGCCCTCACCAGCACTTTGCGGCATAGTCGCGCCTCAGCTTCTTCCATTGCAGCTTCTGCTCTCCACTTTCTTCCAGTTCACACTGCCACTCTTGCTCTGGCAACCCTTGGATCTGAAGACTTCCTGAACTGTTTCACCTCTCTTGCTCGCAAATCCTTGAACCCCTCCTTGATGGATTTCAGGGAGAACCTCAGTTTGCAGTTATTCCCGTACAGAGCAATGCTGTTTGTGTTCCTTGGTGCCCAACCATCTTTGCAGGGATCTGCTGACTACCCTCTCTAATTTAGCAACAGTGGAAATTGAAAACTCATAGAGAAGCAGTGGCCAAAGGATTCTTGGTACTGTACTGTGCTGGTAAATCCATGCCTTAAACCGCCCTGGAAGGCCAGTCCTGTCAACCTCTTGCAACCATTGTTCAAACTTCCCAGAGGTGTTTCTTATTGCTGCCTTATTTCTGAGTGTTGCATCAAACATCTTCCCAGCACGTTTAACACGGTTCTCTGTGATGGTAGGAATTAGAATGTCCTCAATAGAGAAAATACATTTCTCCTGTTCTCTCCCCTTTCTCAGCACTACATATCTTGATTTTGGGGCCTGAAGAATATCCTTGCCAACCTCATCAACCTTTCTGGCCCCTTAAGAATGCATCTAGCAACAGGCACAGTCTCCGTAGTGATAGTCAGATCATTCATGAAGGCTCGTATTGGTGGTTGGCGGTTCCCAAATCTTGATTTCAGACCTCGACACTCTCGCTATGCAGATTTTAACAACATATTCATTGCCAGGGCGAAAATGATGACTGAAATGTTGCAGCCTGCGATGATACCAGTGTGCAGCCTGCAAATGTCTGAGGCTATTGACCCTGTTGAGACTCGCAGGGGAAACTCGTTGTAATAGTCCATAAGGAGGCATCGGATTCCTTCAGAAATATGGCGCCTCTTCAGAGTTTCTTCAACAACGTTGTAGTGGATTGATCCATAGACATTGGCTAAATCCAACCACAAAAAAAACACAATAACTCACCTTTAGTCTCTTTGACCTCTCAGCTGCTGTGTGATAACTCCAGTGTGCTTCAAGAATGCTGGTACCATTGGAGCGCCACACTTCTGGACCGAGATGTCGATGTAATTGTCCCTCAGGAAGTACTCTGTTAGGCGCTTTGCAAACACTCTCAAGAAGATCTTCCCTTCAACACTCAGCAAGGGTATTATCCTAAACTGGCTGATGTTTTCGGCGTTCTCTTCTTTGGAAATCCACATTCCGTTTGCACACTCTCTTTCAGACCATCTTGAGGATTGTCCACAGCCGCCGGAGAATCCGAGGGCAGCATTTCTAGATGTTGCAGGTAATGCCACTCGGACCAGGCGCTGAGCCAGCTCTGGCTTTCTTGACTACTTGCTGAACCTCTTTGAAGAGAGGCTCTCGAAGCCTTGCCAATTGTGCATTTTATGAGCATCAATACTCATTTATCACTTTATTCTCCAGTTCTAAGATCTGCACGATACCAATACCTGGACACAGAGACAGAGACAGTTCGAGTATCAAAGCGATATTTCGTCACATTAAACTGCACCTATCCCTGTGCTGTGTATTACAATCGCTGTCGCCACGTTATTAAGTAGCTATTCATGGAATAAAGTGGTCACTGATTGTTCGATTTTGGACTTCTGACTCAGTAACCTACCAATGTCGTTCCGATGTGTTTCTTGCGCGTTCGGAGATGCTCTTCTACAGATCTCTGCTCTAATGCGTGTTTATTTGACTAACTGCCTGTGCCATATCACAACAATAGCAAGAAGGTCGTGAATGCGTATGCAACTAGTCGATCGTACGGTGACTTCTACGCACGCTGAACATTTAGTTAGACACAAGCATTCGATCATTCATCCAATTCATCTCGTCGGGTTCGGTGTGTAATTTCATCAGTTTAAGTTGGCTGGCATGCGCCCTTCTAACGTGACTGTGCAATGTCGTTCATTCGTACTCCTCGACGACGTTAGTCAATTGCGATGAAGAGTGAAACAACAATGTCCTCCGTACTTAAAGCATAAGATTGATTAATATTTTTTTTCCGTTAGCCCATCAGTTGGAATGTCTTTCCAATGGAATGATATATTCCCGGAGGACCTCGAAGTTCTGTAAATATTAAGACCAACGGCACAGTTGTAAAAAGCAATAAACATCAAGATGCCCTGCATGCTGACGGGAGAGGACGGGCAGATAGGCTGCAACTACGAAACCAATCTGAAGTGATAGTTCTATTTTAATCTTTTGCACAACTTAGAATGGCGTAGAACAAAGCTTGGCTGTGTGTTTCAGGTTGACACAGCTCTGCCGTCTCCCGAAGACAACATTACTGATTTCAACACAAGACTGTCCTAGTAATGCAGGAATGAACGTACAAAGATAATCCATCGAGCAACTTTGAAGATTCGATTTTTTGCGGGCATTGGTTGTTTGTCGATACTGGGAGTACAGAGATGATTCTTCGTTCAGAAAGGTACTCTTTGTTTTATAATAAAATCAGTTCTACATTTCGTCAAGAGGTAGTAAAGAAAGGCCCTTGGTGGATTCATTTCCCTCCCGAAAAAGTTAATGTTTACCAGCCGATAATGACCGAACACTTCCATTCTGCAGAGGGATGCCAGTGCTGTGGGGAATGGTATGCTCACCGATCTGATTCTAACCATGTTTTAGATCTAACAATGTCGATGCTGCAACTAATTTTAGAATGTAGGGGCCTCGAGAGTGAATGTTTCGCTGAGCAATTCGCCATTAGAAATCAACAGATTTAAAATATCAACTCCATGAAATGAGATAGACCGAGTGAAGAAGAGGGCATTATTTTCCAAACCCATGTACTACCATCAAATATAGTTCCACCAATAGTGGACTAACAGCCCATGACATTTGAGCTGGACATGGCGTTAGCCGTAATCTAAGAAGGCGGATTACTGGTTCACCAGGGAGAACTGTTTCACCTATCTTTAATTTTGGGCAAAAAAAAGATTAAACTGATGCCATCAGTTATATTCTGCACAGTGTGTGTGTGGAGGAGTGGATGCAAGGCACAATTTTTTTCTTGTTAATTCTTATGTCTCCATTCAATTCCTTGGTCCATGGCTAAATTGAACTTGAAGAATGATCGCAGTAGATGTTCTACACACTTATTCTCCGCCGTATCCGGTGGACAGAAGCCTCAGCCAGTCGTCCAAGAGTGAAGTTTCGGCAATTAGAATGACCTCAAACAACAATACGACGTGGACACCAGCTCCTGGATGTTTTGTACCAGACACAAAGTCGAATCGCTTACTTCGCAGGAGGAATACCAGATAACATCTGTCGTTAGGCTTTTACACGATTATGTAACAGTCGTACGATTTGTTCGGCTCTATTTGGAGCACATATCAGAATCAGAATCAGAATCAGACTTTAATCGCCAAGTACCTATGCACATACAAGGAATTTACTTCCGGCAGATGTTGTCTCTCTGCTCATAACAATAATAATGATAAATATAAATGAAAATATAGATTATACCTACAGGTAGTGCAATCCAAGTAATAGTTAGCCGACAGTTAACCGGCAGTTAACTGTTCAGTAATGTGACCGCAGTAGGGAAAAAACTTCTGCAGTGCCTATTAGTCTTAGTCTGGAGGGATCTGAAGCGCCTGCCAGACGGAAGCAGCTCAAACAGTCCGTGCGCAGGATGGGAGGAGTCCTTTATGATGTTCCCCGCCCTCTTCTTCAACCTGGAATAGTACAGGTCCACAATACAGGGCAGGGAGGCTCCAATAATGCGCTCGGCAGTCTTCACTGTGCGCTGTAGTCTGGTTCTATCCTGTTTGGTGGCAGCTCCAAACCACACAATAATGGAGGTGCACAGGACAGACTCAATGACTGCAGTGTAGAACTGCAGCAGCAATTCCTGAGGCAGACTGTATTTCCTCAAGATAGCAAATGACCGTATTTCCTCAAGATATGATAGCAAACTGATGAGAGACAGTGGTAAGATACAGAAGCGTGCATTGCTGATGAAGCTATCGTACCGGCTGATGGAGAACTGGACGTTTAGTAAGGAGGTGAGGAGAATCACAGTCCAATTCGCTCCACATCAGGTAAGTAGGAAGGCGCGGAGACGGTAAGAAGCCCAACTTCTGCCAATCATCTGCAACGCCGACCAGCAACGTCCAAAAGAATGCACAGGGCATTTCAATGCTACAAAGCAGGGTAAACATCTCATCATATTTTTTTTTTTCCCTGACTGCACCTAATGTATTCCCTTTTTCAGCGGTTCCCACATGTTACTAGTTGGAGTCCTCGATCAAGTTGATTAGGAATATTTGGCAAGTGTTCGTGCGGCCGGACAATTCCTACTCGAGTCTACACTGTGTTGGGCTCATGTCTTTCTTCCCATCGTGCCCTGTTTCTAGCTTCCACACTCTCAGTAGCCTAATGTACCGTTAATAACATGGCTCACTATAAACGTTAATTTATTCTACTCGTTTGTCGTACATCTCAGGCGAATACGTAGCATTGTCTCTTTCGACAATATACGGTGATACTTCAACTGTGCGACGCGGTAGTAATTTACTGGGAAGAAAACTTCACGCTACCGGAGACTGCTTAAGTTTTTGCACAAATATTGTCGCAGACTTCTGGCGCTCATCTGGTGTCTACTGAACGCTGCTGATAACGATAGTACGTAAAATAATGAACATTGGAATCGGAACCTTTGAGGTAAAGACACTTGTGAGCGTAAAGTCGGCTTTTCGCACGCCATGCATTTCAGAAGCATCTCCGTTCCCAACCCAGTATATCGATTCGGTTACCAAAAAAAAAGGAAAAAAATACGGTCATCTCCAGTTTTCGGAAGTTTACCTTCATTCTTTCTTCACTATTCTCATGAAACTCTATTTTTGTTATTGTTGTTGTTGTTGGTGTTGTTGCCGATCAGCTTGTGCCGGCAAAGACATTCACTTTTGGGAGGATCGATATTTCACGGCTGACTTCAACAGAGACCAACATCTGGGCACATATATACATGCTTATTTAAACAGAGTTATTGTGTTATTTGGTGCGTGAAAAGTATTTGTTCAGCGTCACTTCGTTGGTATGCATGTTATTAGATTGTTTCCAATTTCTGGCTCAATGTTAATGCTTGGAATAGCTCTGTTTTTCACTTTGGTTTACATGTATATCCATTTGGGCATTATGAAGCTTTACAAACTGCCAATGTATGTATCAGTTTAGTTCATTTTCGGATAATTTAATTAGCAGTGTATTTTCTGTATGTCCTGTAGGTCCTTTCAGTATGACTTTGTGGATTATTGCATCGTCTGCACACGTACGTCGAGGTCGATGACGTGACGCACTGTTCAATCGAAAAGAGAACTTTGGCTCCAGAGAGTGTATAGTTCAGCGAGACTCTTTTGGTCATGTTTTATAAAGGGATCAACAGCAATCTTAAAGTTGAACTGGCAGCTCACGATCCTGCATCGGACCTTAATCAGCGAACCGATTCAGAAATTGATATGCATATCCTTCTGACAGGACAGCGGCGAGAACGGCAACAGCAATTATCAGGCATCTGTATTACCTGCACTCCATTTGCAAATGCAAATTTCCAAAAGCATTAGTATTTCCACTTGCAGAGTTTTCACGACCCAACTCGCCGGATGTCTTGGAAATCATACAGTCGGCAGGGCTCATTTCTGGGTTACTGATCGCGACAGAAGATTAAAAGAAAGACGTTATTTGAACGGCGGGTAACGGGGACATTATCTTCACATGTGCCTCAAGAGTTCAGGAAAATCTAGGGGCCGTCCAGTACGGGGACTCTGGGAATTTTCCAGGGGTCTCTCCCATAAGTACATCCCCAGGGTTACTTTTACTCTTTTGTGGAATCAAATGCGGAAATAAGTTGATTCAGGTCAGCGGGTAACTGTTTGCTTTAGGGGTGGCACGACAAATAGGGGCTGATCTCTAAGTCTGATCAGCGTCCTATTGCCACTTCCCGGCCTCTTAAGCCGGGTAAAGTTTCTTACATTTCCGGAGCGCTGGGTTTTCAAATAGTGCATCACTTTGAAACATTGACGTTCCAACTGATTCATTCTACAGTGAACCCTATGATGCATGGGTACTGCCGCGTTTCTGAGCACGTCCCTGCAAATGAAACGTCCTGGTCATTTATTGGTGATTGGGCCCCTCAATTGCCAGAATGTTTGCTCTTTTTCAATCAGTTAACCAACATTGCGACAATGTACCTCGTATACCAGAGAACAAAACGAAGTCCCTGATCTTGTGTCTTAGCTTGCTTATTAAGAAAGTATTGGTGAGATTAAAAGAGTCATTTGTGAATACTCAGATCTCCTGGCAGTTTGGAGTAAGAAAACGGCTAGCTCGCTATCACAGGAATTATGATTATTGGTTGAAATTACTGCCAGCTTTCTGCACATCAAGAGGGAGGTCCTGAGGGGCGTGCTGTAGATAATTATATCAAAGCATCCCTGACAATGGAGTATAGCAGACCTTCGACTTTCACTAGGGAGGCCTGGTTTCCCTTTGTCAGAAAGAAGGACGGCAGACTTAGTTCATGTTTTAATCATCGGGATCTAAAAAAAACGTTAAAATTAACCTTTGATTTATTATAAGTGGCGTTTTTTGGTACTAAGTTGGATCTCAGGAATGTAGATAATTGAAATCTTCTTCGTCTGTGTAATTAATTAATAATCGATATCCCTCCTTCGTACACAAGGTTCTTAACCAACTGTTATTCTGCGCAATCTTCCGATTCTTCGTCGATTATGACGTGGTATGTGTAGCCATTCTGAAATTACGAAACTGAAGGTCTGGCCCTTTAACCTAATACCTAAATCCATGACCGTCTTTTAAAGGAACTCGTCACTCTTGCTATGCTAGAGGTGCCTACATACACCACAACTTCTGGCTGCTCACCCTTTCAGTTAAGAACGCTAAGTACTCGAACTGAGATATCCCACACTCTGGCACTTGGGAGACAGAATATACCATTCAAACCCTCCTTATAGTTCACAAACATCTGTTCTATTCCGCTAAATAATCGTCACGTACAACAACAGTGTTCGCCACTTCGACACCACTCCCACATTCCTTCTGAGGTACAGAGTGAGACCCACTGCCAGAAACCTGACCACTGTGACGTTTCTCTGCTCCATCATAAACTCCAAAGTATTTTAAGGTGATATATTGTTTACTGAGCGGAATGACCGTCGAACGCTGCTGTTTAACCCATTTCCTCTTCTTCACTGTCAAACAGTCTCCTACATCTTGTATGCCCTATCCATCACCCCTCTTTCTCCTTAATATTTCGGAGTTCTTCCATAAATTTCAGTTCAATCTCCTTAACGGGGTTTGTCAGAAGCTGCAGGTGGATGCGCTTTTTGGAGATATAGTTGTCAAGCAGAGTGGAAGTCTCCCTGCTTTTCCACATCGCGCAAGGAAAGCTTCCAGCTATCCTGCCTGGTATCCCCTTTGGTCTAATTAAATATGAAGAAGGAAAACTTTTGTAATGGATAAATAATCCATTTATAGCTCTTTCGCCCTCCATCGCTGAAGCTCGAAGAGGTGAATCCTCAAAGTGCCTCGTCTAACTCTGTCAAGGCAGACGACGCCCACTCCCAAAACTGCTGCTGAGAATACTGCGAATATTTTCTTTTACATTCATGTCAGTCAAAATAGCAAACGGCCGAGAGTCTGTGCCTTTTTCATTCAATTAGCGAAACTCAGTGGGCTGCGTCGTCTTAAGCTCCTGAAACCCGATTGGCTGCAACCCAATTCCATGAGGCAGTACTTTAATTTGGGGTCCCAAAATTCTCATGCACTTTAGTTTCAAGTAAAGAAGTACAGTATTGCACATATCAAACATTTGCTAAAAGTACAAAACAATGAAAATGTACGAGTACATGCCTTGTCAGGTCAGGCAACATCTATGAAAATAAGTGAATTAGATTTTACAATATGAATTTAGTGTCAAGCAAATTATGCGACAGATCGCGACGGTTTGAAAAGCACATTGTCTTCTTAATATAAGGAAAATAACACATATATCAGAGTGATTATTTTGAAAACATTCAAATATCCTATGACTGTTTTAAAGTCCTGCTTGTGGGACGCATTTTACAAAGTATGGTTTGCACGTGAGGCTTGACAAATGAATGAAAAATTCCTGATTTGATATCAAATCTTGAGGCTACAAAGTGTCCAATCGAAAGATGTTATTGCTTTCAAGCTTGCACATGAAGGTAATACGATAACATATTGTTGGATTATTTTCCATTTCTTCTGCAGATAGGAAATATGTTATATCTTCTGTCATCAATTCGGCGACCTTTTCAGAATTTTGAGAAAGTTCTTGATGTGTGTTAATAGGTGCGGATGAAGGCAAACAGATTTTATAGCAACAGTTGTTAACATTTTTCCGGATAATAACTATTACTTAAGTGAGAATTTTCAGAACAGATTTGAGCATATCCTTTGTAACTTCAGGTATTTGCATTTCTTCAATAGAGTGTGCGAATTATTTTTCATCCTTAATCCAGCTTGCTCCTTGAATATATAGCATCCTGTTTGACCAGATTTAGAACAAAAATTAATAATCTTTCTGTTGATTGCTAAATACATAAATAACATTTTGACATGTCCTTTTAAATTTTATTATCCTGAATGAACTTTTCATTGCTTATGAAATTATAATACCCTTTCCTTCGTCTGGCGCAGTTCACTTATCTGTTCGGTATGGTTTTGTTAGCAGCAAGCTTTGCTTTTTGTGTACCTATGCATACTACGACGATTTTGCCTGGGGGTTGATTGATTCTTTTTTCGACTTTAGAATTCGCTACTATCCTCTTAGCTTTTCTACCTGGGTAAGTTTCTTACTCGATTTATCCATTTTTATCCTCCAATAGGTGCGCTATTTCTGCTCTTACTGTTTCAATTTTGTTTCTTAATTTCTTTTTGTCATTTCGGCATTTCATTTCTCAGTTTGGGGTTTTTATTAATGATTGCATATTTTACATTCATTGCAATGCACTGATCTTAATGCTGCACTACATGTTAATGTGTGTAATTCTTCACATATTACTTGTTTTCGTAACTATGTCGCTGGTGCAATACGTTGAAAGTGTTTGACTGTATTGCAAACTTTAATTATGTGTTTCGTTTTGTTTTCGGAAGTAGGGTCTTTTTGTTTTGTCAAAACTCATATATTCGGCTCGCGTGGTATTAAATATTTAGATAATTTGCTTGTAAACTCAGCTTTTTCATGGACATTACGTGAGGGCTTTAAACCTGTGTCGTTGTAGTTACCATTCGTTCGTAAAACAATAGTAGCAATATCATTTTCATCGATAATTCGGTGGGTTGCATCGTAAATATTCTCTTACAGATCATTGATTTTTTCTTCGATTGGTTTTTCGCAATTTTGCAACTCCATGTGTTATTTGGTTTCACATATATGTCCGGAATCAGTTAGCTTTTTACTCTTGTTCTAAGTTGATCAGTTATTTGTTGTGCATTTACTTGCATGCAGGGACACTGTGATTTAAACTGTCAATTAAGTTTCATCCTGTCTGTTGTCATCTCAGCACCAAGATCTGTTACTCTATAGGATACTCGGATTATGAATGTGCTTACTTCTAACAACCATTTCATTTCTGTATCCCTTGCCTTAAATGTTTGAATGATCTCAGTTTTACGTGCACTGCTCCTCTGAGGAACGCGTGCAGCAGTCACAGGCTCTGGTGTTGTTGGGCGAATTTGACTGCCGTCTGTATCTTCTTCTGAGCTTGCCAGTGCGTACTCAGCTCTTCAGCAGTGCAACACAAGCAGTTCGCATACTGCCATGCCCAGAGCTAGATCCAGACGTCATCATCAGGTGCCATGCCCAGTCTGAAGTTTTAACTGCCATGTCCCACACACTCCTGCTTCGGCCCATGTGGATCAATTCGTCGGTTTTCAGTTTCAGTTCTCTAGCAGCTGTCTCTATCATCATTTGTCTTTGCCTTCTTTCCTCTTGCTTTATTCACTTCAGTCTTCCCCATATTTACCGTGCATTCCAGCTCCACTTTCCTAATCACATGTCCAATGAAGTGACGTTGCCTTTTCATTATCTCATACATTATCTCTCTTTTCGTGCTTGCTCTGTTTATGACATCTTCGTTAGATATTCGTTTCGCCTATGATATTCCTTGCATCTTCCTTATCAACCATATCTCTGCTGCTTCAATTCGTTTCTTCATGTTACTCGATATTCTCCAACATTCTGTACCATATAACATAACTGGATAAAAGTAACATTTCAGTACACTGAGGCGGGTTGCCTTGACTGGTTTAATATTGGTCAGTATACATTTCATTCTCGTAAATGTACCTTTTGACATCCCTGTTCTTGTTTTGATGTTCATGTCGCAACTGCCGTCTGCTGCTGTCACCCAGCTTCCTAAGTAGCTGAAGTTCTTTACTTGTCTTACGTCTTCCCGGTTTATTCTCAGCCTGCAGATATGATTCTTCTTCTTGATATCACCATACATTTTGTCTTTTTTTTTCAATTGATAGACAGACCCACCGTTACACTTACTTTAAAAACTATATTAATTAAGTTTTGTAGTTCTTCCTCCGTACTTGCAATTAATACAATGTCATCCACATATATGAAATTATTAATGTTTTCACCGCCAGCGTTACATCCCAAGATGTCTCATTTTTTGTAATATTGTTTCACTGTACACATTAAATAAATCAGTGAAAAGAAACACACCCTTGTCTAACGCCTATCTTCAGTTTCGTAAACTGACTCACTTCTTCCTCTATTCATACAACGACAGTTTGTTCCCAGTACAAATTTCTGATTAAGCGGAGGTCTTTCCGATCTAGATCTAGAGATTCCTGTAATATTTCAAATAACTTATTGTGCTTCACTTTATAAAATGCTTTTTGTAGTCGATAAAACAAACAAACAAACAAACAAATCTTTTTTTACACTTGAATATTCAGTTCTGATATTATCTTTAACATCAATATCGCGTTTTTGTACGTTTGTCTTTCAAAAAACCACATTGTTCCTTACCTATTTCAGCTTTTATCTTACTTTTAGCTCTTAGAAATCTCTTAGAAGTATCTTGCTGATGTGACTCAATAAACTTATGGCCCTATAAAATTCACATTCTACTGCTCCAGCTTTCTTAGGAAGAGTGATAAATTAAGATCTTTTCATTTCTTCTGCTATTATTCCAGACAAACCCTTCAATCCGCACAAATCGGCGAATCACAATAATCCGTAGACATCGTCCCGTTTCTAAAGTGAAAGGTTATAGTTCTTTTATACCTCGAGCCAGATCTTGGTGTCAGGCGCTCGATCATAAAGAAATAATACAGAGAAGACCACGTCCCATTCTGTGGAGAGACATGCATCAATTTGCTTCTGGCTTCGTACGCTGCTAACAAAGCATATTTGTTTCTAATATGCCACCTGAGGATAGGGGCCCGATACCTTTCACGGTTTGGAATTAATATTGTCGCCGTTGTTGTTGTTTTATAATCAGTAGTAGCTGTCGTTTTTATAATAATAATAATAATAATAATAATAATAATAATAATAATAATAATAATAATAATAATAATAATAATAATAATAATAATAGTTGTAGTAAGACTAGGAGGAGGAGGATAAGGCGTGGTGGTAGTAATAGGTGGATCAGCGGTTGAACAGGTTAAATTTAGCAGCAGGCATTTGAACCCAATGTCATTTCAGATTATAGGGAGCATTGCATGTTTTATAGATTTGCTCGTTTTAATTAACTGCTTTAATTCGCTGCTCCTTTGTACGCTTAAATTTTCTCCTTGTTTTTCAAAACAACTCAGGTCAACGCACTGTTATTTTTTCCTTGGATATTTCGCTTTTAAAACACAATGTGTACGTCATTACACAAAGCTACATTGCAAAATCGGAGCCGAGCGCAACGGCGACTATTAAAGTGACATGTCGAACACTTTTGTCGAGTAGAACAGAAAAACAATCGAAAAAATCGGGAGATCCTTCCTTTAAACCACAGGCATTGTCTTCCGGTGTATGCGGCGAATGCACGACCTGCAGTACTCTTCCACCTCCGACATCAATGGGGGCCAGTAAAACCTGTCTTTGAGAATCAATAGATCTTACACACCCCCAAATGTCCAGAATTATCGTGCAGTGACTTCAACGCAATCTTTCGATTCTTCTCAGGCAGGACCAACACCCAACACCGAAGTCGGTCCGTAGCTGAAGTTACCCGGTATAAAATCTGTTTTCTTCAACTTCTACCCAGACCATTCGCTCAATAATGGAGTCACTAAAGCATGTTCCGTCTTCTCCGCCCACGCCATATCACACTTTTCCAACGTGCACCAAACAGTCCCAATGCTCAGGTCATCTCGCTGAGCAGCTGCTAAATCCCCCGGACTTAGTTTTGGCTGCTGTTTACTCTTCAGACCATTCAGGCCACAGTAAGATGGGGGTAAGGGGTTATCAGAACCACCCAATGAGTCCACTTTGCGATCAAGACTTTCCTTTTCCTCGGCCTTCACGCTACAGCAAACTGACACATGACATTCACCCCAGGGGTAGGAGCGGTCTCCCAGTCCTCCCTCTCATGTTCTTCGTACACTCGACGGGACAAAGCGTCCGTATTGACATTTTGGCACCCCGGCCGGTTCTTCAGGCTGAAATCATATACAGACAATGCCGCCAACCATCGATGGCCTGTAACCTTCTGTTTCTCTGCAGTCAAAATGTAAGTAAGCGAATTGTTATCAGTCCTTATCTTAAACTTGGCCCAGAAGAGATAGTCACTCAGCTTATCCACCATCGCCCATTTCAACGCCAGAATCTGCACCTTATGGGTGAGATAGTTTCTTTCGGACGACGACAAATTCCGACTCACAAACCCAACAGGTCTCAAAAACGGTGCCCTGATCTTGATGAAAGACGACCCCTAATCCCTCTCTGCTAGCATCGATGTGTAGCACGTACGGCAATCGGGTGTCCGCTAAATCCAGCACCAGTGCCTCTGTCAGCAACTCTTTCAGCGATTTAAATGCCTCCTCACATTTTGCATCCCACCTCTCTCCGAAGCGCTCCGACAGGTTGAAACAGCCTCCAACCACCCGTCCCCTTTCACTTTATTCCCCATAGGAGGGTAACCACGCCGAAACCGTTTCAAAGGGTGAGTCAATTTGGTGTTACCCTTCACCAATCTCCAGAGAACACCGAGAAAGAGCTCAGTGCGCTTACACCCTGGGGCCTCGGCCACGTGGACACAGCTTCTATCTTAGCCGTATCTTTAGCTACACCATTCGGCAAGATTATGTGCCCAACATAGCTAAAAGAGACTTGCAGAACTGGCATTTGTCCAGGGAGTGTTTTAACCCTTCATCCGTCAGTGGACTTAGCACCTTCAGTAGCCTATCTTCTCGTTCTTCCAAGGTGGATCTAAATACGATCCAATCATGCAAATACACTAACAGATCCAGCAAATTCATATCCCCCAACGTCTTGTTCGTCACCCTCTGGAAGGTGACAGGGCTCACGATTTTCACTGGGGCATTGGGGCATTGGTACACCCTTTCGAACTGGAAAAATCCCAGCGGGCATATAAATGCCGTGTTCTCTTTGCCGGTCTCTCTCATCGGAATCTGGTAATATACACACCTCAAGTCCAGCACACTAAACCACTTCGCCCCACTGAGACAGGCCAGCGCGTCTTCGACCGTCGCCATCGTATGCTGGTCTGGGACAGTGCGCCAGTTCAGGATCCTGCAGTCCAGACAGATGTGTACCCTTTCGTTCTTCTTCCGGGCCACTACAATTGGGGACGCATAATGGCTTCGGGATTTCGAGTTGAACCCAGCTTCGTTCAACTTCCGCAGGTACTGGCGCACATCTTCCACACCTAAAGAGTGGAGAGTTCTTAAATTGTTATCATATTATCTGATATCCACTGATGATGCATTTACTCAGTAGATGGCAGCGTATCTTTAGAAGTCAGGCATCAGCTTCTTGGATGCTATACTAAATACAAAAGTGGAGCAGTTTTTTTTTTACCCTGATGGAAATCAGGAGATTTTCATCACCTGAGTAAATCCGCAAGGACTGAGAAGGTGTTCGTTCCGACCTCTGGGAGGCCAACGCAGAATTTGATGAACTTCCAGCAGAAATAGTTACAGCTGAAATAAATTCTTCGCAGAAGGAAAGATACCAGAGGATTGTATGATAGATTTAGGTATCCGTTGTTCATAAGAAAGCTGTAAGTTTCCACGTAAATTAGAGGTCAGTAAGACAGACGTAAGTAGCGGGAAAATTATTGTAAGGTTTTCTAAAAGACTGGATATATAAGTATTTGTATCGACATGGGCTAACGGTGGACAGTCAGCATGCTTAGTACACAGTAGATGACATCTCCCCAATCTCATCGAGTTTTTTATTTGTCTTTCCCCATGAATTCAGCAGAAATGTGAGGCAGTGGATCGTGTCTAGAAGGATTTTAGTAAGACTTTTGATAAGCACCCGTGTGTGTGACTTGTTAAGAAGTCAACCGCTCGCCATTAAGAATGAGATATTAAATTGGGTTAGACAGTGACTTTCTGGAGAGAGAGAGAAAAAAAAAGCAGCATTTATAGACTGTTGCCGCTATGACTGGAGGACTGTGACTAGAGGTGTGCCACAGGAAACGGTGCTATGTCCTGTGTAGATTATAATCGGTTTCAATGGCAATTCCATTAGTATACAATGCATTAAGATATTCAGGTAAATGTTGATGCTGGATAAAAGTTATCTGGATGATAATAACTTTAATTGTATCAGCAAATTTGCCGATAACATCAGGATTATGGTTGCAGTGGACAGTGAAGAAGGTTATCAAGACTTGCAGAGGGATTGAAGATGGCCGCTGAAGCTTAATGCAGACAAGTGCAAGTTGTTTTCCACGGTTGGACGAACCAGAGTAAATTATACACTCGACTAACTTCACCACCCTGTGCATATATATCGCGAAATCGACCGGTGTAGCTGGTGATTTCTGGGTAACCTTCCGGTTACGATTTTTTACTATTATATTGTAGGTATTTCATTTTATCAGTTCTGCAAGAGCAGTTAGTTCTGTTTTCAGCCCGCACGGGGTTGCGTGGATATTTCTTGTTCAACTTAGGCATGTGGTGTAATCCATCAAGGTTGGTGGAATTGGGATAAGGTTCTGGAGAACTCCGGCTCGAGTTCTCTTTGGGTCATGGGTGGGGATCGAAGTCATTTTTTTTAAACGGGAGCTAGGAGACTACAAGCGGGAAAATGGCAGGGAATGCCGTCGCCAGTGCAGCATGTGTGTTGTGCATGGCTTAATAAAAGAAGGAACAGTCCTCCTGGGAGACCGCTTTGTTGGAGATCGATTTCGAGCGAAATTCGGAGAGTGGCGTGTGCTTTTACGCAGTGCTTGAGTCAAAGACAAGTTGACGATGAGCTGAGCTTAACTGCACATTGAACTGTTTAAGAATAGTGGGCCCTCTGGGTTGTTTTATTTGTTTAATTTCATAACCGTTTGTTTAAGTTAATATTCTTAAATGCGCTTCTTCATAATCGCATGCAGTGTACGAAATGATTAGAGAGGCCATATTCGTATAGACCCTGGGCATAGAAAGTCACAGTGAGGTGGATATCTCTCCGCGGAGTACTATGCCTATTAGTGAGGGTGTAATGGACCGCATTTCCAAGGATGCCAGATTAAAAAAAAACTGATTTACTTGTGGAGACTATAGGTCAAGATTAAATTTGTTGACCGCTGTGTAATTCCCCTAGGAATTGTTTAAATGTGGTTATGTTTAAGACTGTGTTAAACTATTCTCCAAGAAAGTGATTAATCTGTGTGGTGATAAACGCCGCAGGGAGTAGGCGTTGGTGGGATTCAAAGTCACCGTGCGTAAATGAGCCTTGTCTTCTAACCGGGCTGGATAATTGCAGATCAAATAAATTGTTGTTTGGGCTTTAAATAATGATGAGGATAAAGTACGGTCCTGGAACGGTAATTTGACCGAACGGCGGCGAAAGTTCTCATGTTAGATCAGAAAAACACTGACGTAAAAGAAGTGGATCTGTTTAGTATCACTGCAATAGGTGGAGAGGCGGAGCCATGGGCCGCCCATACATTCAGATATGTGCAGAGTCTAGGCGAGTGTTCCCAATTGGAATCCGAGTCTCCCCTAGCTGACTGTGGAGACTTTATAGAAGAGTTGTTCTCCTTTCCGCGGAGCTGGGGGAAGGACTTCACTGATGTGATAGGATTTCTTAGTCCTTCAACTGCTTATTTACATGCCGAGCTCGTTCTGGCTTTTATATCACTGTTTGATAATTGCGAATGTATATAACGGGATCCAACGTTATTGCAGGTTCAGAGCCTTCTCTAGAGTAAATACCACACCCGACGGGGAGGAAGAATATAGGGTTTAGGCTCAGCAGATTTCGCCGTTACTGGATACATGGCAGTAGTCAGATAATATGATAAAACCAAGCCTAGTAAAGAGCTTCAAGGAATCAGCGGCTGATATGGTAATTTTTCCCAAGGCATAAATTCCATTAGCTACGTTAGCTAATTAATGCAATCTCTGGGACATGCTTACAGCAGTGCTGAAAGTTCAGCCGATCTTGAGACAACGTTCATGCATACATTCCTTGAGGAATGAAAGAAGATCCTTGCTCATATTTTCAGTTTAAAGGATCTGCTGTACGGTTTGGTGCCACAAATGGAGCATCATTACTTGAGGATGAAGCAACCGACGAAGGGACAGATGTTACATGATGTGAACGCTCTACATATTGCAATGTCTCAGAAGAAGCGTCCTCTTCAAACTTTCACCAAGTTTCTCAGAAAGGATATCTGTTGATTCTGCTACCAAGACTGACACGGCGTGTAGGAGATTAGACTCACTGGCGGAATCTACCAAGGCTAAGGTTGCTCTTGAGGGGGATGCCTTGACCAGAGTGATGACCGTTTTGTTTTTTTTTCTGTTTTTACCGGTGGAGAAGATGAGTACTTCAAGCTCAAGTTCGAATGTCAAGGAAATCTTCGGAAAGTAAATCAGCCGTTAATCAAACAGAGAAGAATATAAGTAAAACTACAACGAGAACTAATAGGGGAATGGCGGGCATGCTAAACTACTAGACAGTATTCCTGAAGCTTTCTTGGGACCAAGCGATGAGTAACCCAAACGGATTGAAGATATTTATTTCCGAGACATATTTGATACAGGTTCTCAAGTTACATTGCTTTATTGATGCATTTATAGCCGGTATTTCGCGGATTTCACTTTGATTCCATTCAGCGGAGTTGGTTTTCGTGGGCTCATTACTGATCAGAATCCAGAGGGCGGTTGCTTTTCGTTGAATCTGGAGCTTGCAGCAGCGAATGCTGGACCAGTAGAGATTATTGACACTCCCATATTGGTCAGCCCGGAGCCGGTTGGAATGGTGGGAGCATGCATGTCTTGTGGGGCAAATACTGCCGTTGTAAACAGGATTTGGGAGCATACAATGAGAGGAAGTAAGATAACTTTTTGAAAAGCTTGTCCATTCACACAGTTGTTCAGAGCAGCTTTTGAGAAGGTGCATTTTCTCCTATCAGAGACGATTATCAGAAACGGTGAACTGCATTTCAGGTTAAGTCCTTGATGAGACACAGAGTGGCAGGAACCCCGAGACTTCCCGGAAGTTCCAAAGAATGGAATTTAAGATTAGCTGAAACGATGTTGGGAGACGAAGATGAGCTTTGAACTTACAATTCCGATTTTGGTTACTCCAGGATTGTTTACCAAACGGCTGCAGCCACCGAGTGCAACCCTTTCAGAGAGGAGTCTCGTCGGGTAGCACCAGCGGAGATGAGGATGTTTAGCAAATGCGGCTTAAACTGATGGAAAACAATTTCTATCATGTAAAAGAGGGAACAAGAGGGAAGACGTGGTAGGCAGGGAAAGGCGTCCTCATGGAGACTTGCAGAGTCCGAGGCGGTGTTTGAATCTGGAGGATCGAAGCAGGAATAGGGATATCTCAACAAATCCGGAGATCCCCAGATAGGCTGGTACATGACCCACTGAGGGTGAATAGTCTTGCATATATCCTTGTGAGGTATTTCTATGCCCCTAGGTATTTCATATTAGTATTTCTGTATAAACAGTTTGTTCTGATTCTAGCCTGTTTTGGGTTCAAACTAAAGATAAAGGGGTTTTGTGGTTCAATTTAGGAACGTTGTGTCAGACAATCATGATGGTGAAATTGGGAAAAAGATCGAGAGAACGTAACGGAGAGGTTTCCTCGGGGACATTGGTGGGTTGGAGGTCATATTTGGCGGAAGCTGGGTTAAGAGAGAAAAGAAAATGTCTGATGATGCCATCCCTCCTGCATAAGGTTCTTGATGCAGATGAAAATCTTCAAGGAAGAAGTGTCCTTACTCCCTAGGGAGACTCCTTTGGAATAGATAGATCCCGTGCGAAATTCGGAAGGTGGTTAATTCGTTCATGCAGACCGATAGACCTGTGTGTGAGTCAGAACTATGTTGTAGTGGAGCTCCAACTTACGTGCACATTTGAGTGTTAAGGACAATGGACATTTTTTTTCTGTCAGTCTTATGTTACTTAAGTTCACATTCTTAAATATAACTGTTTATAATTGTATGTAGAATAGGATCTGTTATTTCCTGCCAAAGAACGATTGTGGTGAGTAGTTAGACCCATAAACACACGCAAATTATGGTGTAGGTAGTCGTTCAGACCAACATCAGGGATTTGGCGGGACCATAGTCTAGACATTGGAAGTACAAAGCCTGGAAACATAAGGTTCTTGTCGCGCAATCTAACGGCTGACAGTGAGCGACTAATGAGCCGCTTTTCCGAAGGCACACAGTATGCTGGAGTTTCATTTGCAAAACATGACAGCTTTGCGTTAGCTTGGCTGCTTGTTGCTATCTGGCGCTCTGAACTTTCTCCAGTAGAAGTCGCAAAACAGTAAATAAATAGAAAAGAGAGGCGGCCCTGATGAAATCCACAGCCGAATGTTCAGCGAATGCATAGACCAACGTGTCTGGCAGCTGCGTGTGACGAATCGTAATTAATTATTTATATTATACACCGGCGAACTTTTATACGGCTATGGCGTTAGTAACGGAATATGCGTGCTCTGGGAAACAAGTAAATCAATTGCAAAGACCTGTTGTATCTAATCAACGCTAATCGGGCAAACCAACGTTTGGCATAATGACCGGCATGGCGCAAACGGCTTTCGAGGCAAGTTATCTAACCATTCACGTTACATTACACGACTCTGAAATTACGACTTCGTGAAAATACGTCTTTCGATTTTTAGGGCATCCGGCGAATCCCTTAATAAATTACATATAGGAAACTAAAGAACCGTTCCCATTACGGTAAATCGAAGACCCACCCACTATGTACTACTGTAGTCCAACTGTATCCTTCCATCCCTAATTCTGGCACTCTTGCCCCGGAGGGCAATAGCTGTGCAACAGTTCTGCCACTCAATGTTATATGTCGAATGCAAAATGCGAGCATTGTGGTCATAATTGTACGCCGACTTTTCAGAAAAGTGGTTGCTGCATTTCTGAACTATGCGGTTGAAAATAATATGCAAAACAATTCTGCCTCTGTGATATCACTCTTACGTCACCCACAAACATTGTTAGAAACCTCAAACATTAAAGCGCATTTAAGTTTCAGCCACGTACTTCACATAATCCAGTTAGTTAATCTTTGCATGTGGTCCATGAGGAATGGATTATTTTATCTTCTACTCAACAATCGGCAGCCCCCGTTCAGGATAATGCTCTTTTACTGATTCTGCGAGGGGAAGTACAGGGGTTGTAGACAAAAACTGAAAGTCAAAGCATTGTAGGCACTATGTCGTACGATAGGCCCCGACCGCTATCCCCGCAACCATTTCCCAGACAATAAAACACAATTGACACAGAATACAGTGAGAAGTTTAACTTCAAAGGGAAAAAGGCCGCACTTCAACTGTGGTGAGCAGTTCAAACCTTCTTTGATGTAACGCCATACCTCCCTTGCCCCGACTCCTCACCGCCTACCTTCTGAAAACAGCAGAAATTCCATATTCAGGACCAAATGAGGAAAAGATAGGAAGAAATTTGAAAGTAGGAGGGGAAGGAGGAGATGCAAATGATAGGAGAAGACAAAAGGGAGAAAGATGAAGCTAAGAGCTGGAAAAATGTTTGGCAAAAGGAATACACAGCTGCAGAAGGGAAAGGATCATGGGACGGGAAGCCCAGGGAGATAGAAAGAGGAGGGGAGCACCAGAGGGTGATGGAGAGCAGGCAAGGAGTGATTGAGAGACAGACAGAGAGGGAGAAAAAAAGAGACAAAAAAGGGAGGGGAGTAATAAATAAATAGACAGGTAGAAAGATAGATAGATAGATAGATAGATAGATAGATAGATAGATAGATAGATAGATAGATAGATAGATAGATAGATAAATAAATAAATAAATAGAATATTTGGACAAATAAATGAATGAATGAATAGATAAATAAATAAATAAATAAATAGATAGATAGATAGATAGATAGATAGATAGATAGATAGATAGATAGATAGATAAATTTAAAAATAAATAAATAAATAAATCGGTAAATAAGTGAAGTGGTAAGACGAGGAGAAGGGGCATTAACGCAAGTTAGAGAAATAAATGTCCATGCAAGCAGGTTGGAAGGGACCCAGACGGAATATAACTCCTTATATTTCGTCTGGGTAGCCTCCAAACTGATGGTATGAACATTGGTTTCTCTAACTCCGCTAATACCCCCTCCCCTTCCTACCCCATCCCTTATTTATGTATCTATGCATGTAAGTATTCATCCATCCATTTATTTATTTATTCATTCATTCATTCATTTATTAATTATTTCCCCAACTTGTTTTTTTTTCTTTTTTTAACTCTCTCTTCCCCTCTCATAATCTCTCCTTTCCTGCTCTCCATCTCCCTCTGCTACTCCCCTTCCCCTTTCTTTCTCCCTAGGCCTTCCGTCACATGATTCTTTCCCTTCCCCAGTGGTGTATCCCTTTTGCTAATCAACTTTGCAGCTCATAACTGCATCCCACCCCCTACTGTTTTCTCCTGTGATTTCGGATCTCCGCCTTCCCCACCCACTTTCAAATCTCTTACTCTCTTTTCTTTCAGATAGTCCTGACGAAGGGTCTCAGCCGGAATGGTCGACTGTTTTTCTTCCTGTAGATGCTCTCTGGCCTGCTGTGTTCCACCAGTATTTTGTTGTGTTGCTTGAATTTCCAGCATCTGCAGATTTCCTCGTGCTTGCGAAATTCCATATTGTTCTGTTCTTCTTAATCCATTGGAAGCTAATATAATAAACGAATTTAAATTTAATTACAATTTTGGCCTCTAATCCTTCTTTTAGAGCTTGCTCCAGCACAGCTGGTTTCCTCCTGAACTCTGTAAACAGCTCCTTGATCTTACTGACATTGAACAAGAGATTATTCTAATGCTACCACCCGACTGGATTTTCTGTTCTCCTATATTCTGATTAATCAACATCGTTGATTTGCCCTGCAATAATTCTGTAATCAGCTAACTTGTATGTAGCATTAGAGATGTCTTTCGCCACACAATGGTAAGTGTAAATCGAGTAGAACCGGGACTGAAGCACACTTCTTTTTTTCGCTAATGAAGATTGTGGAGCAGATTGTCTGAGGGGTCTGAACTGACTGGGATCTATAAGCGTAGAAATACGGGATCCAATTGCACAAAGATGAATTGAGGACATGACATTGGAATAATTGTTTACTCTAAAAGCTATGATGCCGTTGAATGTTGACCGTAGTCGTGAAAACCATACTGCTATTTGCATTTTTGCTGTTCAGAATTTCCACAGTTGAGGGAAGAGCAAACAAATGCTGATCGTCGGTAGCCAGTTGCAGGAATAGGCATATTAAAGCGCTTCCAATTCAAATTTGTTTAATAGGACGGAATCGAAACTTCATTAGTGATGCTACTCTAAGTGGAAACGCTACTGCACGATAGTTATTGGGACTAGAAGAGGGTGTATTTTAAAACCTCTGTGAATAATCCTGGCAGCTGGTCCGCACAGTGGCTGTGTGTACAGCGGGATACTTTAGCGGACTGATTCCTTTCCTGAGCAAGACATTTTTGACATATATTGCGACGTCTTTTTGACATATACAGGAAAAAGGTCTAACTGATGCAAAAGTTGTCTTATAGACAACTAAATATAGGACGAGATTAATTATACAAAGCATTGGATAGGTGGTACAGGAAAAGCACTGCTGAAGCTGCATAGAGGAGTGATAAGTAAATTCAAACAATTATAAAGTGTTTTCATTGTGACGGAAAACTTAATCTGCACTTACGGTTCACATGATCCTAGTTGGAGCTGGAAAAGTCGAGTTCTATATAGAGTCTGTTGTACAAGGGAGTAAGTAAAGAATATCAAAGTGCTGCTGACGGGCGATGTGAAAAAATGCAGAATCACTGAGTTGCAGCGATGAGATCATCATGCTCATGAAGTGCCTTGTCTTCGGGATATGGATAGGCAAAGTCTGCTTTATGTACACCTCCCTAGATATATCAGTATTGCCTCAGTATCAATTAACTCGTTCTGCAAATAATGTAGATGATGAGAAACTGCAACATAGCTATGACGTATATTAATTGTTTTCTTAATCTCTCAACCAACCATACTAAAGATTCCTGATGTTCTCACTTCTACTGTTTCCTTGGTTGCTGATGAGTAGAGAGAAGACAGGCAATGAATTGTACCATTGAGTGGCCAATAGGATACTTTATTTTTTCATTAACACCTGCGTCGTCTGCACCCTACTGGGTGAAATGTCGTTGACACTATTCCAGACGCATGCTTCCATTTGCCGTGTCTGGCAGAAAAAAGAATCACTTAACGTTGAATGTAAAATTTCGAAGCAGATTTACTATCAATGCAGGTATAAGGTACATTAGCATACAGAGTCCTGACATTTATTTCGTTGCAGGTATTCATTGGGACAACTAGTAGCAAAAAGACCAACGGAAAACTCATACATAAACGAGAACTGTAAAACTATCAATATTCAAACTAAGGCAACGTGAATAAAAATAAGAAAAATTCAAATCAATAAACAAATAATACTGAGTACATGCTATTGACTCATCAATAGAAAGTCAATAAGTTGTGGAATCTGTAATATTTGAGTGCAGTCATCCAAGTTTGATCAGGTACCTGATGGCTAAATGTTAATAATGGTTGAAGATCAATGCATGAATACATAACGGGGGAAAAAAAGCAGAATAGACGGAGGGAGAGAATCAGTTTTCAAGTGATAAAGTGTTCTAGTACACATCTATATGGTGTAAGTAGAGAAAAAAAAGAGCTCCAGAAACATGACAGAATTGAACGTTTTTTTTTTGTTCTTGATGTGTGCAGTGTGTTACGTGGAGCTGCTTTCATTTCTAGAAACTCTGTCTTCCTCTTTATAAATTCACATTGTATTTTTCTCACTGTGTGTTTCTCCTTCAATCTTTGTCCTTCAACTTCCGATTGATGTCTCTTTGACTGGGAGTCTATCCATCTGTCAATCACCCACTACCATCTGCCACTGAGATTTTCCGCGTGCCATGATATTTACCTGACGCATTCCTTTCACTCCTCTCGATATCATAGAACTTGCGTGAGTTGTCTCGTTCTTTGGAAATGGCTCATCCTCTCGTTGTCGTCTTTCTCTCTCTCTATCCGACACGACACACACACACACACACACACACACACACACTCACACACACACACTCACACATACACACACACACTATTTGCATTTCTCAGTCTATCAAGCTCACAATCCTGTCGAATTATTCTGTTAAGCGTTACCATTGGCAGAAGATCAATCATATTGATTGCCAGACCGATATGTTTTCGCGGTTTCCAAAAAAAAGACAATTCTAGTCGTCACGGAGAATAGTACTTCAAAACTCATGCAGCTTTTTCGAACGGTATGAGCGATTCCAGATTTTTCAGATAGAGACATCCCATTGCAGAGCTGATCTTCAACTCTGTGAAAGGGTTTTCCTTTCGAGCAATAGTGTAGGAGTTATGTTGATAATGATCTCCAGAAGAGGTAGGAGAATGTGACGTGTGAGATAGGAATCTCATAGATATGAGTCGGATTAATGAACAAAAGAGAAGTGATGTCTCATTTCCTTTTCCTCACAGCACCGTCATCCTGCCTCACACACAACTCTCTGTACTTAATACATCCCATTTCAGCGTGGGCACTTATCATTTCTGTTCAAACGTCACACAATATATCTGATGGAACACAAGGCAGCTTTCTTTTTCTCCCAAACTGAAAATTGGAAACAAAATAAAAATGAAGGCTTGTTTTCAATTTGAAAGAAAGGGATTCGCATACGGGTTACGCATGTAAATGTTATTTCTGAAAGGGATATAAGAAGGTCATGCCAGTAAATAGTGAAACCCGTCCATGGATTCCCATTGCAAGAAAATTGATGAAATTTGTTGTACTATTTGTACAAATGTTAAATAATCTACAATAAATGTTAAATACATTATTGGCGTGGCCATTTTGTTTTAAACTGTGACAGTGCTTCGATTGGTTTTGACATCAGGTTTGGATGCAGAACATTCTCTTGCAGGATCCTCACTCTGTCGGTATTGGCTCATTCCACACCTGTTAGTGCATAGTGATGAGGTAGCATTGCTGCAGGGGCAGTAATACTACTCTGCGTGGGATGTGGGAAGAGTGGGAGACCTCCTGTGCCACAGGTACACACATTTCAATCAAGTGCACCAAGTTGCAACTTCTGAAAGAACCTATTAAGGAACTATAGCTGCAGCTCGATTACCTTCAACGCATACGGGGAACGATGGGGAAAAATAGGTGATGTACACAAGATATAGCGAGGTAATACCACTTTGGTTCCAGGAGTCAATTGACTCTCAGGAGAAGGAGAAGAAATGCACAACCATTGTAAAGTACACCTGTGGACGTTGGTCTCCATAATAACTTTGATACAATTGGTGGCGATGACTTACAGGGGAGGGCTATAGTGAGCAAGACTCTGTCACCGAATCTGGTGCTGTGGATTAGAAAAACAGCGAAATGAATAGGACTGCAGAGTTGATCGGAGACTCCTTAGTCAGAGGAACAAAGATGAGGTTCTGTGGGCGACATGGAGTCATTAGGATGGGATGTTTCCTCCTTGTTGCCACGATCAGGGATGTGTCGATTCGGCCCCAAAATATTCTAAAGCGCCGAGCTGAGGAGCCGGACATCTTCGTACATATCGGCACCAACTAAGATACCTGGACATGATGATGAGGAGCTGAGGAGTGAAAATTAGGAGCCAGGTGTAAATCCGACAAATTTCCAGGTTATTAATCTCTGGATTGTTGCATGTGCGATATGCCAAAATGGATAAAGATAGAGTCATTTGACAGGTGAATGGGTGGCTTCGGATCTGCTGCACGAGAGGATAGGATTCATGGATAATTGCGTTTTCCTCTGTGAAATAGTATGATCTGTACAAATGAGTCGGACTATTCCTGACCCCTGGGGCTCTCATATCTTTCAGGGCAAGTTGGCAAGATTTATTCGGGGGGTTTTAACCTAATTGAGCACAGTGTTGAATATGAAGCAGTTAGTTTGGAAATAAAGGGGTATGTACTGTGACCCCACGGTATGAGGGTCAGATGATGGTATAAAATGCAGTCTACATGAAGAGTTGCATTGTATAAAGTGGACAAAATCGAAAAGTGTGAATGCAGGACTGAAACTATTATTTTTAAATGCGCTCAGTATACAGAATATGAAACCTCTAGGGAAGTCACAGATTGGCAGGTATGTTTTTGTTGGCTTACTGAATCAGGGCTGAAAGATGATTATAGCTGAAACTTAAATTCCACGAGTACACATTGAAAGGAGAGTGGGTGACGTTGCTCTGCTGGTAAAACATGAAATCAAACATTGGAAAACGGAGATATAATGTTGGAAAGTATTGACTTATTCTAGGCAGAGCTATTGGAATAACAACGGTAAATAAATCCTGATAGGAGATATATACTAACCTCCAAACAGTAGGAAGTATGCGGTAAATTACAACGGGGAATTAAATAAAATGCATGTCACATGGGAAACATTAAAACAGTCCTTGAGGATTTGAATAGTTAAGGTAGATCCGGGACATCAATTTGCTGCTCGATTCCACAATGCGTACGATATGGCTTTGTTTGAACAACTTGTGTTTGAGCCCATAAGGGGATCAGCTCTTCTCGAATGGGTGTTTCGGAAACAATACCGGAATTATTAGAGACTTTACAGTAAAGAAAACATCAGGAGCAACTGAGCATATTACGATCGAAATCACCATGCATTTAGGGAAGTAGCGGCAAATGTCAGATGTAGCATTAAAACAGTGGAGGAAAGCGAATTATAGAAGCATGAGAGAAATGAGCGAGGATTTTGACAGAATTGATTGGAAAAGATCATTAGCAGGATTGGGAGAAGCAAGAGTGAATACGGATCGGCTGGAAAAGTTTGATGAAGAGGTAGAAGGAGAGCAAGGAAATAGCGGACGAATCAGCTGACGTTGTTGAAGACACTAACATGTGGTGGAAATTTCCTCCGCTAGCGATCATGAACTGTTTGGAATTACAATCAGCAGGGAGAATGTTGATTTTTTTTTTGAGTTGGGGGTGTGGGGAAACTGAAAGTTCAGAAGGTAGTTAAGCCACCTGGTCCAGATTGTGTACACACGGATGTAGAGACAGAAGTGCCTGAAAAGATTTCGGGATGATTATTAATTATTAATTATTATTTCAAGAATCACTACATTTTGGAATGGATCCTGAAGACAGGAAAATTGCAGCTGTAAAACCCTGGAAAATGTTTCACACTAACGTAATTTACTTTCTGTAGAAGCAGTTGTTTGGGTTTTGAGATAACGAGCGCTTTGGAATGTAAGCCGTCCAATGAAGGGAGTGTGTTTTCCTGTTGTGTGCCTGAAACCGGGGTGAGCTGGGTCTTTTCTTCCGCGGAGATGAAGGGAGAAGAGATCAAAGACAAGATGTCATAGGACTGGACCTGGAGCGAAGCCATGATTCAGCGAAGCCTGAGATCGTAGGATGATCAGCGAATGGGAAACGGCGGTTTCCAATGTTTCCACATTGGATTCTTTCATTAAAATGTTCTTTTTTGTTTCAATTTTTCAATTACGAAACGTTATTCAAATTACGAATTATAAAGCTAAATCGTTTAAATGTATGTCCTTACCTCTCTGGCAAATAAATGGAAAAATATCCAGTTTTAAAGTTCCATCTATCGTAGCCTGTTCTGAGGAACGAAGCCGACTCCTGAAGGGTAAGAGGAGCATGATATTTTGGCGAATCAGACCTCTCAGTTGAGTGGCAGTGTACTGAGGACGAAATACAAAAGAGATTCGTTGAAAGTTTGAGAAGGTCGACTGCGGACTTATTGAAAGCCTTAAGACACAAACCCCCTTACCACTTCTGAGGTTCAAAAGCAAGCATTAGAAAAGTTATTTGGTGCATTGGGAAGCCCAATACAGCTCATGACGGGGATTCAGAACATGTGTCAGAAGGAGGGGGAAAAGATTTCTGCCTACATACTTCTGCTGGAGAAGAAGCTAAATTGCTCGTGGCGTAGAGAGCTCAGTTCGAACAGTTAAGAATGGACCAAATATCAAAAGGCCCCAGTCTCGGAATCTGATCGCTTGGGGTCACCGACTGCTTGTAAGAGGCGCCCCCTCCCTCGCTTAATGAGCTGATCAGAGAAGTGAAGGAGGAGATAGCGTGAGAGTCGCGGGAGGCCTCCGTCAGCAGATTTCAGTGCCCAGTCGTGGTTCCCTGCGTTAATGTGACCACCGACTGTCTACCTCGTAGAGTGGTACAAGGGATTGCAGCAGAGTTGAGAACTGAGGTCCCGGTAGTTATCAGCGGGAGCGCCCCACCCGCCATATGATGCAACTCCTATGGAGACGGACCCTCTAAGTGTACGGACTATACAGCATGCAACGAGCAGCCCGGTTCCAACGAGAAGGGAAGAGGCCGGTATTGTCGGTTTTAAATGTAGTGAAGAGGGATTAGTATTCTTGAAGGCTTAGTGGGCCCGAGATGCAGTGTATCGCTACGGATAGTGGGAAAATATGTTAGTTCTATACATGACATAAGATCGCAGGTCACTTTGCTGCACCGTTTGATCAACAACCAGCATTTGACGCTTTTACCATTGACGCCACAGCGAATGGAGATGAGAGAGTCCTATTGCGGATAACCATCCATAGGATGGTTACTTGTCAGTGAAGGTGGAGTTATCAGAGGCAAAAGTGTTAGTATTTATTTTCCTCGGAGAGCTTTGAGAGCAGCTGCATTTCAATTCTTCTTTGGACGAAAAATCCTATGGTGCGGCGGCAAATGGGAGTCCGCAAATAGAGAGCTAGAGAGAGCTTTCTGTGACATTGTACGTTCACCCCGTGTTTCGAGCTGCTTTTGAGGAAGTACGTGGCCGCATTGGGCCATATAACGAGCTTAGAGAAGGGACTGTATGGTTCACCCAGTCAAAGCTAATCGTGTTACGGTCTGGGGAAGTAGCAAAACCCCAAAATTCCTGAATGCGTACTGCCGAGGCCCTCTTAGTGGTTGCTCCGAATTACCGCGAAGAGGAGTCGGGTTTGCTTGCTGGGGTACTGGTGAGGACCGAAATGCAGACGCCATCCGTTGTACAGGTGAACAGGATGGCATTGGTTGTCAGGAACATTAATAAGAGGAGCGACACCTTCAAGCGGGGAATGCCCTGGGGTATCTTTTGCCGGTGAAGTTAACGTCTAGTGGTCTTGTGAGATAAACCGTGGAGAAATGAACTGCAAAAGGAGAAAAGTTGACCACTGAGTCATTTAAGTTTGGGGACACCCCGGCAACTGAGAGGTTGATAGAGAAGATGTTGTAGCTGGAACTTGTGTAATACTGACAACTTTGATGTGGGTTGTTCCAAGAGCACTTGCCACACAATATGGTGACGGAGGACACCATGTTCAGAGAGAGCATTTGCAGAGTAGAAGAACTTCAGCAGCATTTGAGTAAGTTGAAGAATGCTGGGATCACCATGCAGTCTAGAAGCCCCTGTGCGTCCACAATAATAGTGACCAGGATGAAGAATGTAAAATACCAATGTTTGTGGACCATAGGACTGTGAACGCGCCTACCGTCCTCAATCAGTATACGGTCCTTCAGATCAAAGATGCGTTGGCCTGTCTGAATGGTGCCAAATGGTTTTGTGTTTTGGACTGAGGAGTGAGACTGACAAAGAGAAGACTGCAGTTCCAAAGAATGTCCCAGGGCATATCCAAAGTCATTGCAGCCTTCCAGCGGTTCACGGAGAAAACGCTGGCGATATGAACTTGCTTCAGGTATTTCTATATCTGCATAACCTCATAGTGTTTGTGTCCACATTGACGGGAAATGAAGCGAGACTACTCAACGTGCTGGGCCGCCTGAAAGCGGAAGGGTATTAATCTTTCTCTGGACGTGGCACTTCAGCAAGACGACTCCCAGCAATGTTGTGTACAAAATCTCTTGAATTGAGTAACTCCCGATTACAGACCCCCAATTGTTGTATGTAATGGATATCAATGCCAGTAGAGATGGCTTAAGGGATCCCCTGTATCACATTCAAGTCATCAGTTTCAGACCTGTTGAGTTTGTCAGCCGGAGTGTGTTGTCCTCTGAGAATAACTATCCCAAGCACAAGCTTGTGTTTCTGTCATTGAACATGGTTGTGGTGCATAACTTGTGTAACTACCGTCCTTTTGCCAAATTTGACATGACAACGGACAGCAATCGCATCCCCTAACTTACATACTGACCCGACGAAACGGGCCATCTGTCTTTGGCAGGAGGGTCTGCCTATGATTTCAGCCTGAAGTACCAGACGGAATAGGTACATTGATGCTGATGCTATTCCCCTACGTGAGCCTGAAGGGCTGGACATGGAGGATGGTTCAGAGAGCGTCCTGTCCCGATTGTGACAGCCATGTGCCAGTTTCCAATCACGGTGAAGGCAGAGTAAAGGCAAGGGCAGGATCGAACACTAGATCAATGGGGAGCTACTGATGACTCAATTCTACAAGCCTACTGTAACCTGACTGCTCTTAAGACAAACTGGTCACCTCAATTGAGTCCCAGGGAAGTGGCAGCTGCTCAGCGAGATGACCCGGTCATCGGTACCATTTGGATAACGGTCGAAAAGGGCGCAATGGCCCAATTGGTTAGACGAAATAAGCAAACACAAAGTACACTGCAGATGCTGTGGTCAAATCAATTCATAGAAACAAGATGAATGAACTCAGCAGGTCGGGCAGCATCCGTTAAAATGAGTAGTCAAGGGTCTCGGCCCGAAACGTTGACTGACCATTTCAACGGATGCTTCCCGACCTGCTGGGTTCATCCAGCTTGTTTGTATATAGGACGAAATACACTGCGGAGCCTCTAATACTGAGAGAATGGACCAGATTGAAGTTGATTAACCAGATCGTACACCGGGTCATATCGCCTCTGAAACGGCCTTGGCTTTCCCAGCTGCTTCTGCCTGAGAGGTATCGGAGGATTGTGTTGAAGTAACTTCATGTTGATTCAGGGCATTTGAGGGTTGAAAAGACCGTCAAATGACAAGCTAGCTGAGAGATCGGTTCTACGGTTCCCGAATGAAGACAGAGTTCGAATAGTAGTGCAAGCCGTGCATTTGGTGCATAGGGATGAACGCGCTGCATACGGGGACCGCTCGTTGTCCCTTGTGCAGAGTGCGGGGCAGCTTGACAGGATTTCATGACAATAGAAATATGCGCAAACGTTCCTAACAGGGATCAGAGAGCGTCCGCGATGAGAGAAGTATTACATTTATTGTGGAATCCCTATGCTAAAACATAGTGATCCGTGACGGAATTTCCGGAGCAAGTTCAGACATGGGATACTGAGCATGCTTGGAGTCGAGAAGTCGAGGATTACGCCTTATCACCTGGAGTGTGATTTCCTGCCCCTGATGTTTATAACGGCCTTGCTGGACATACCCGGATCTTTGGAAGTGAGCAAGAAATAGAAAATGGCGTCAACATATTAGACTTCTGGTCCATTACTACAATTTTTTTGCGAAATGAAGCTACGGGGTTCACGCCATGGTATCTGATGTTTGGGCACGAGGCAAGTTTGCTCATCAACCTTTGTTTTGCGACTATCCAGGAAAACCCACCACCGAAGACGTATCTGAAATATGTGTCTGATACGAGAAAGGAGCTGAAAAAGGCTTATGAATTTGCCGATGTCGCGGCTGCCAAGCGCAATCAAGGACATAAGACGAGGTATGATCAAAAGGTAATGTTCCCCAAAATCTTGCCGGGAGACCAAATTCTCATAAGGAATTTGGGGCTACATGGGAAGCATAAGTTGGCTGTCTGCTGGGCAGCTGCGCCCTATGTAGTGTAGAGTGTGAAACATACCAGTGTTTTGGGAGAAACCAGAAGATGGAAATGGGCCTGCCAACATTCTCCATCGCAACCACATTCTGTCTCTGGGACAACTGGAGTGCGTTGAACCAGAGCCTGACCTGGAGCCTGCACCTGATAAGAGTACTCTGCCGCGACGCGAAGCGACTAAAGGACGTAAAGCAGGTGAGATTAGTCCGGACCCCGCCCCGAATGTGATACGGTCTAGAACGATGTGGAAATGAGGTTGCCGTATATGCTGCCTTTTGTTAACGCCCAACTGTTTAAGGAAGAATGTTCCAACCCTTCTATTGTGATTCACTTAAAATCGGCGGAACGATCTGTTGACACACTGAGTTTCAGCGGGACTATGAAAGAGATGAAGCGGGGCTCAGCCAAGTGGCAGTGGGGAATAAGTTGCAGGAGGGCACGAGTGCTAGAAGTGGGGAGGCCTCGCCATGTAGACCAGATGTATCCGACGGAGTGTCCAAATCTGAAGAAGTAGATGGCAGCGTAAGGAGGTCTCAATAAAGCAGGAGACCACCTGATAGGCTGGCCTATGTAGCACCGGGGTAACAGCGCATATCACATATCGCCTCGGTAGGCTATGTGACTGCCATTTACATCTGGGTTGGACATTGTGCTTTGTATAAAATGGTGGCAAATCATCACATGTCATGAAGACATAATCAATTTTGGTGGGGTGAGAGTGTAACACCCTGCGCAATGTTACACTGATAAAGTAACGTTCTTTCGGACGAAGCAGACTTTGGTTAATGGTTAGAGATAACGGGTGCTTAGAATTTTGTGCGGTCAAATGAAGGGAGTACATTTGCGTAGTGTGTGTCGTAAACCAGTGTGAACTGGGTCTTTTGTTTGGCGGAAGATGAAGGGAGAAGACGCGGGAAAGAAAATTTCTCAGGACTCGGCCCCTAGCGTGGCAATGAATCCAGGATACCTGGGAAGTTCGAAGTTCGAACCGTGAAGTTGAAATCGTAGGCTCCAAATTGTGCACATCAGCTTATTTCTTTAAAATTAGGCCTATCCCTTTTTTGCTTTTTATTTATTAACCCTTGAGTCAAATTACGAATTCTAAAGCAAAACCTTTTGATCGTATGCGATGTAATGTCTGTTATGTTGTGGTACCTATAGCCCAGTAACAATTCACGCATCATCCACATAAAGAGAGGGTTTCGCGTGTGCTTTCACCTCCATCTCACACGTTTAACGGGGCCTGTGAGTGTCTTCCATAGACTTACGCAGCCGACTGAATCAGAGTGTTTTTGAAAGTTCACTCAGCTTTTCAAGACGGGACAGGGGCGGAATAATGGAAATTATAGACCTGTTTGTCTGACACCAGTAGATAGGAAGATGTCGGATCGATTGCTAAGTATGTGGTTTCCGGCTACTTGGAGGCACATGATCAGATAGGTGGTACTCAGCATGGCTCCGTCATGCGGAAAACTTATCTGTCACATCTGTTGGAATTCTTTGAAAGTATAACAAGCAAGATAGACAAAGGAGAATTAGTTAATTTGGTGTATTTGGATTTCTATCAGGCATGTGAATAGGTGTCACTTGCGACTGCTTAACCAGCTTCGAGCCCATGGTACTACTGCACAGATTAAAACATGGATAAACACTGGCTGACTGGCAGGCAACAAAGTTTGGGAGCAACGGGAGCCTTTTACTGTTTAGCTGTCGCTGAATGGTAGTGTTCTACAGCAGATTGTCTTGGGTCCAATTGATTGCACGTTACATATTTCTGATTTGGTTTATGGAATTGTCTTTCCTGAGAAAACTGCAGACGATACGAATGAAGTAATTTTAAGGACGTACAGTGGCTAATTCAGGATTTAGACAGATTAATTGAAAGGACAACGAAGAAACAATGAAATACAATGTTGGGAAGCGGAAGGAAAATTAAAGGGTTGACTATTTTCCGAATGTAGAGATAATACAAAACGGATGGTGGGGAAAATGAATTGGGGAGTGATTGAGAACGATTCCCAAAGGATAATTTTCAGGTTAAGTCTACGATGACCAATAGAACGTTGATATTCATTTCATAAGAACTAGAATAAAAAAGTAAGGATGCAATCTTCAGTCATGTTAAAGCACTGGCGAGGCATCACGAGGAATAGTGAATACTGTGAGAAGATTTATGCCCTGTATCTGAAAAGGAAAGGATGTGTTTAAAGTGGGGAGAGTTCAAAGGAGGTTCACGAAAATGATTCCACGTTAAAACGGAATGCCATATGAAGAGCGTTCAATGACTATGGGCTTACATTGACTGGAAGTCGAAAGAACGAGGGGTGACCACAATAAAATCCCTCGAATAGTGAAAGAGCTTGATAACGTGGATTAGGAGAGAATGGTGTCCTTGCTGAGAGAGTCTAGGTCCAGGGACACAACGGCAGAACAAAAGGCAAACTTTTAGAAAAATCTAAGGAGGAATTTCACTTGCCAGAGAGGCATGCATCATTGTAAATATTTGCCAGAGGCATCTGTGGAGGCCAAAAGTTAAAGTATGTTTCGGGCAAACGTTTACGTAACTCAGATTAGTCAGAGCATGGAGGGAAACAGGGAGAAAACTGTTGATTAAGGCTGAGATGAAACGTGAATCAGCCATTATCAAATGGGACTGCAGACTCGATGTGAAAATGGCCTATTTCTGCTCCTAATCTAAGTAGTAGAACAGCGGAGACTTTATAACAGTAAGCGACATATTGCAAATAGAATGCACAATATCAACCCCAAGGCTGCACTATTCAACAGATGTCGCCTACATGATAGGACATGACATCAATCAAACAGAGGACTTGGTACAACTGTTTGAGGCCGGCTTGTTCTATTCTTTAACAAAGGACTGTGGTTGAGAGATTGATTTAAATATGCCGTCAGTGATAAGTTGGGACCTAGTGGCAGATGTCTCCTCTTCTCTATTTGGAAAATTATAGTTCCTTGATTCTACTGTCCAGGTAAGAATCGGCCTTAATTTCAGTGCAGGAAAGCGAGATGTCATTTACTTCAGGACGATATATCACGCTGGGAATTATCCTGTATATGATAGGTTGAACTCTGTAGAATAGAGACCTGTGGGGCGAAAAAAAGTATCTGCTTCCTTGTCTTTGGTGACAGAGGTGGATGGATTGAAGAAAGACATATTCCTTGTTAACCAACTGCTGATTCGTTATTCAGATCAGAAGATGATACCATTTTTATAACCCCACCTACAATAGATCGTGAAGTTCTAGTCGGCATAATTTCAGAAAGAAGCAATAGGGCAGAGAAGGGGCAGGAAAAAAAAAGTTGCAAGTATTTTCAAAGAAACGTGATGTCTGCGTTATTAGGATAGAATGGATGAGCTGAGTTGAAAAAAATACAGGTCAGGGGAGTTTTTGAAGTTCAAACTTGCATATCCTTCAGTGTGAGTTGTACAATAAATTATGACGAATATCTGGTGTTCATGCTTTACATTCAGACGTTTAAGAAGGTTCAGATATGTACCCTCATCCGCAAAGACTTGTGGTTTGACATTGAAGGAAACTTTCATTCAGAATTGCCTTCTCCACACGAAATTCAGTCTGGTAATATGGAGAGTATTGGAGAAATGGAGGAATGAGATGCAGACTGAGAATGGAGGGGCGAAATTTTAGAACGAAGACGAGGATGTATTTCTTTAGTCCGAGAGCGGAGAACCCGTGGAAGTATTTAAGGCAGCAGTTGATAGATTCTTGATGGTCCAGGGCAAATTGTGTATGGGAAGAAGGCAGAAGGTTGGGGCTGAGATGATCTACCATTATGAAATGTTGGCGAGCACTCTGTGGGCCGACACGTCTTAATTTCCTCCTATATCTGATGGTATTTTCTCTTATTTAGCATCTGCAGTGTTTCTGAAGCGGCGTGCCAGACGGAGACTCGATGGAGATTATGGGACTGCTTTGTCGGGAAAATTTGCATTGCCTTCAACAGGGACGAAGTTATTGTATCCCATGCATGTTAATTTCACTGCGAAATTCTTTTCAACATATCGTCCATGCTATCATGAGGCAAAACCCCTAATTATGTATAGCTGGTCTCTAACATGATGGCATAAACATCGATTTCTCCAACTTTCCGCAATTTTACTCTAAGTAGCATTCACTCCTTTATCTTTCTCAATTTCTGGCTTTATCGCCCATCTCTTCTCCTCACCTGCCTATGAAGAATCTCAGGTGCTGCTCTGCCTTCCCTGCCACCCGTGTCCCACATTCTTTCTTATCTGTTTTCTTCTACTTCAGCACCTTCTCTACCTATGATCTCCCAAGCGCTCAATTCATTGCCTTTCACCTACCCTCCTTCCTTCACGGCATATGGCCTCACATGGCATCTTCCACATTGTACTTCCACTCCGATTTACCCTGTTATGTTTTCTTCTTTACAGTCATATCCAGTCATGAGCAACTGTCGGAAATATCACGCATTGGCTGTAAAACTTATGATAGCTGCCGTATCGGAAAAGCTTACCACTGTTCTCAAAATCAATACCAGTGATTTAAAATGAATTCTTCAGAGTATTAACTCTTGTATTGAATAAGTGAGTGACGATATTTACTCCGACATTTTGAAAGAGGCTTCAGTGCACTGAACTACAAAATCACAAAAACCAGAAACGACTAGGACATTGTTAGCGGTGGGGAATGAATGCTTTTGTAAACACAGCTTGAACGGGATAAATCAAGTTTTGCTAAAAAAAAATCAAGCTCAGTGATCACCGTGATATCGAAGTTGCTACACTGAGCAAAATTTTAAAGGCAAGGAAAATCAACATAAAACTTACCATGTTCGCAATTGGTTGAGATGTTTTACCGCAGAGTGAATATCGCCTGAGAGGGGTGAGCCCATGTTTAATTATCCGCGAAATTTCGTGATTGTAAATCACCCATATACGTTTAGTATATTCTCAGTTTGGTTCCGAGAACACGTTGACCGAGGGGAATTCCGAACCAAATGTTAAAGCGGATATACTGCAGTACTGAACTATAGACAATAGACAATAGGTGCAGAAGTAGACCATTCGGCCCTTCGAGCCTGCAGCGCCATTCTGAGATCATGGCTGATCATCTACTATCAATACCCAGTTCATGCCTTGTCCCCATATCCCTTGATTCCCCTATCCATAAGATACCTATCTAACTATAGTTACTGAGCGACGGGTTCGGATTATTTTCGCATTGTGTGCATCTTCGAGAAACACCAAGAGATACGCTGTCAACCCTACCGTCAGTGACAAAGCACGCACAAACATTCTGGGCCTCAAAAATCAGAAAGAAGGCGCACCTGAATGTCACTGCCGATGATATGTCAGACTCTGCCATGTTCCCTATGCCATGGGATCGCAATCTGCAAGGGGGGAAGAAAAAAACTCTGAGAGTTGCAGGATTCGCACAGGACGCACGCTGTCAGGAGAACAAGACAACAACATTTAAAACAATATAAGACTGCACAAAATAAAAGAATTTCGTCTGGTCTGGCAGACCTGAGCTATAAGGGAAGATTGAATAAGTTAGACTTTATTCCTCTGAACTTAGAGATTTGAAATGAGATTTGACAGTGGTATGACATTTATGAAAGTATATTAGGGAAATGGAAGCACGCTTATATCTACTGAGATTGACCGGGTCCATAACCAGAGATCATGCATTAAGAGGGAAAACTCAATGGTTTAATGGGAATATCAGGGGAAACATCTTTAGTCAGTCAGTCGTGAACGTGTATGAAGTGCTGCCAGCAAACATGGCGCATGTGAACTGGAGTTCAAATCTAAGCGAAGTGTGGATAGATGCATGGTAATGTATGATCCCCTGTGCAGGTCGAAGCGACGAGGCAGTTTATGACTCAAAGTCTTTATACGGTTTATGACTCGACGACTCTCGGCCATGATTGATTGCAAATACCATATTCCTGGACATAACACACATTTAAAGGAACGATGTTTACGACAGAATGCAGTTTCGAGAGTTGAATTCGGTATTCAAAATTTAGAAAACAGTCTACTGCTCCATCTATACTTTTGCACAATTTTACAATACAGCGTTGGACATCCTAATCAACAAACCACAGACAGGCAGACTGCACTTCTGCTCCTCCGTCTCCAGCATCATTAGCAGGCGTGCCACCCAGAAATTTGTACTGACCCCACTGTTGTACACTCAGTTCACAAATGACCAGAGTTGTGAGTAACCATATTGCCAAGTTTGTCGAAGTCAGTGCAGTGCTGGGACTCATCACAAAACACCATGAGACGGCCTGAGAGAGGAGGTGCAACAGCAAGGATAGCGTAAGACAGACTCCATTTCCTGAGGGGACTGCAGAGACATCGATTATGGGCATCTACGCTAACGGCTATCTCCAGTGCACAGTACAGAATATCCTAACATGCTGCAACAGTGCCTGCTACGGGAAACAGCTCCTCGGCCTACAGAAAATCTCTACAGCGGTTAATCAAACTTTCCAAAACATCACTAGCACTAGCTTACACGCTATCAAAGGCATAGATACAGAAAGATGATAGAAAACAGCCAGTAAGACCGTGCAGGAACCAATCCACCGAGCTAATCGACGGTTTGTCCCATTCCTATTAGGGAGGTGACCAGATAGCATCCGCACAGGGATCGCCAGGCTCAAAACTATTTTACGCTCGCCAAGCTGATTGAGGCTGGGAAGAGAGAAGAAGATCAATAAGGGGAGAGGGAGTACACACACACACACACACACACACACACACACACACACACACACACACACACACACACACACACACACACACACACACACACACACACACACACACACACACACACACACACACACACATAATTCCGCTTTGAAAGTCAGAGTTGTCCTAAGCTGTTAAGATATATTTCAGAAAATATATTAAATAGCAGATGCAATAGATCTCACTGCGTTATTGGAAAGTGCACTGTGGTTGCACCATATCTGAACCGCCAAAAACGAAGATGAAGGAATCTGCAACAGATACTAGTGGTGGCGGGAAACCACAATCAGGACGCAGAGTACATATATATTCAGCTCAAGCACTCAAACTGTGTTCTGCGGTAAGTGAATTTTTGAACGAGAATTTAATTACAAAGCACCACTGTGCGCCTTAGCGCACAATAATATACTGCAAAGTCGCTCATTTGCAGATTTGAGATGCTGATACTAATGACTTTTTTGGCCGTATCCAGATGGACATTAAAGCGATTTTGGGCAAAATCGGCTTTATCTTCATATTCATCAGAATCTTTTCTCAGTATGAACTCGAGTCTTTGATATGGCTTTTGACGGTACCAATATAATGCATAGTCGTTCCATGTGGTATCATAGCTGCAGCTGAAAGTCACCGTCTCCTCTTCTTTCATTACTGTTGCTGACATCGCCTGAGTGACTGTGTTTCCATTACTCGGATCTAAAAAATAATGTAAATTTATAAAACATTATATTGACGTTTTTCAGAATACAGTCTTGAGAAGTCTTATGAATTGTCTGCGGTGAATATACCATTTAACCAGGCTCCGCACAGAATCCAGATAAGAAACCTCCGCATCTTTTTTTTTATACAAAAGATTGGTAGAGTGATTTTCGCCTGAGCAAATTGTCGCCAGGCTTCAGGATCTTGCTATTCTACCGTTTTAGGGGTCGGTGCATTTGATAAAATGGATAGAAAGTGAAAAGCAAGCCAATGGGAACAACACCTCAACAGTTGCTCCGCCTATTTCCCCTGATGCGCCATGTTCGATATACTCCAAGAAATGGTTTCCCTGTCCTTTTGGTATGTCACGAAGCCCTACCCTTAACAAAGGGGTCTGCGAAGACTGGATGACTCTCGCACATACAAAAAATATTTTACTGAAAAGTTGGATAGAAAATGAGAGAAGAGATGGAGCGAGGTAGTTGAGTGTGTGTGTGTGTGTGTGTGTGAGAGAGAGAGAGAGAGAGAGAGAGAGAGAGAGAGAGAGAGAGAGAGAGAGAGAGAGAGAGAGAGAGAGAGAGAGAGAGAGAGAGAGAGAGAGAGAGAGAGAGAGAGAAATTGACAGACAAGACAGCCGGTCACGCTGATTATAAAGGGATGCAACGCAAACCCGCTGCAAATGCGGGAAAATTGAAAATAATAAATTGCAACGCTGGTCCAGAGGCTTTCATGGGCCAACTGTATCTTTGGAATAAGTGGCATAACTAACGCTGTCATTCGGTGACATGGCTTCTTCCATATGGACAGTAAGTAAAACGAACACTGCAGCTCTTGATTCGTCAAAATCTGGGCATTATTAAAAAAGCGTAAAATACGTATGAAAAGTCTGAAACATTGTGCTGAAGCAAAACAACCTGTAGGCATAATATACTGGATGGAAGCAGTAACAGAAAGAGAAAGATATATCCATAGATTGACGGCGAGTAACGGTGCTTGTCTAATAAAGAATTCTTACACAGCTTTCCCGGCGTCTCATCTGGTAATCTGAGCATTGACTTGTTCATTACAGCGACCCCTTGAAGTAAGTGTAGTGTTCCTGAATACCTGGCAACATTTCTTAAACTCTGTTGGACCCAATTCGTACTGAAAACGCTCCCTGTTGGCCTGGACCAGTAGTTCTTAAATCATTTTTTTTTCTGTGACACAGTCTATCTACACTTTGGAGATACTTAAAGATTGCCTCACATAACTTCCAAAAAAACCCCGATAACCACAAGGGTAACCTTCAGACTGAGGTAGGTTCCTGAGTCAAATACACTTTTAAGGATTTCGCAAAGATACAAGCAATAATAAAAGAAATTGGTGACTTCAATGAATAACTACTGTTAAGTGTGTTATAGCTATCGTCCCGTATTATACTATATCATTCCGCTTCTACGTTGCTATCGTTTCGACCCCTCTATCTCCCATTAATTATCAGCACATCTGTGTCTGTAGCTGTATCTCTGGCTCTATATTAGAGCGCATGCACGCGTGTGTGTGTTCACACTCTGTCTTTCCGTCATTCGCTGTCAATCAAAGTGTATCTCTGTATCTGTCACTGTTTAACTCTACTCCCGTTCTTTCTCGAGCTCTCGCTCTACCTTTCTACCTACATATCTATGCCTTCCGCCGGCCATCCATTTTCCCCTACTTCTTCTTTCTTCCAATTTCTTTTCAATATGGATCTTTTTTTCCCATTTTCTTCTTTGTACCCAAAGGAACTCTCTCTCCTCTCTCTCTCTCTCTCTCTCTCTCTCTCTCTCTCTCTCTCTCTCTCTCTCTCTCTCTCTCTCTCTCTCTCTCTCTCTCTCTCTCTCTCTCTCTCTCTCTCTCTCTCTCTCTCTCTCTCTCTCTCTCTCTCTCTCTCTCTCTCTCTCTCTCTCTCTCTCTCTCTCTCTCTCTCTCTCTCCCTCCCTCTCTCTCTCTCTCTCTCTCTCTCTCTCTCTCTCTCTCTCTCTCTCCATCCACCTCACTCTATTTCTCCCCCATTATTATCCCTTCACTGCTTCCCTGTGGGGTATATTTATAATTTCTTCGTTTCCATTATTTCGTATCTCTCTTCCTCTCTCCTGCCTTCTATACTTTTTTATGCCTATGCGTGTGATTATTGCATTGCCATGTCCCACCCCCGTCACCACGCTCATCTCTCTCTCTTTTCGTTTGCGTGCATTTCTCTGACAGTGTTTCTACGTGATAATCTTTCACTCCAGACTTTCTGTCATTGAGTTTTTTTTTTACAGCGCTAGGATATCAATCTGACTCGTTGCCCCTATATTACTCGCCAACTATGTTTATTTTTTCTTCTATGTATGTGTTTCCTGTTTCTCAAAAGACAAACTTTTCTTTTCCATCTATGTCATTCACTTTCTCTCGGTCTATCGACTTGCACGCCACGGAGGTTTGGTTGTTATCACGGCTCTACTATAGATCGGGTCATTCTGCGGTTTGTAGTTCAATTTCGGTGTTGTGCAGTGAAGAGACTCTGTACGTCTTCACCGTGGAATGCGAGAAGTTTCCCTAGCAGTGCAAAGACGGGATTTGTTAATTAGTCAATGTAAATTGATTTTTGAACAGGCTAGGGAGTATCTGTTTTGACAGTGGTTGTAGTGACCGGGTCGTTCGAGGGTCTGTGGAGCCCCCTCCGGGCTGTATCGTTGAAATAAATAAATAAATAAATACATAGATAGATAGGTAGATAGATATGTGTGTGTGTGTGTGTGTGTGTGCGTGCGTGCGTGCGTGCGTGCGTGCGTGCGTGTGTGTGTGTGTGTGTGTGTGTGTGTGTGTGTGTGTTTGCATAGAAAATGAAATCGGCAGGACTATCGGGAGCGTGTGTACTCTTAGGACAGTGAATACCATGATCAAATTCATCGCTCCTCATTCTAATAATCTGCTTGAACAACTGTCTCACTAATCCCTTTGGTTTCTCACGTTAACTTTAACATGATATATTTAAAGGAAAGTACTGACTCTAAGCAACTGTTGCCATTGCAAATCTGCCGAGTGACTGCTGTTTTCTCCCGAATAAAGTACTCAATAGTGCGCACCCCATAACACGAAGATTGCCCTTATCTCCAGAGCAATAGTATGGACCCCATGCACTTGCTGACGGCCTACAGACGCAAGAGGAAGAGATTAATGAGACAGGAATCCGAACAGTTGGATCGGGGAAATCTGGCAGCGATGTGAACCTTCTAGGTAGTCACCCCTATAATACACAGCAGCATTCTCTCTGTCCTTCTTGTGAATTTCGTAAGTTTATCTTTACTATGTCATTGTTCAGAACGATTTCATGAAACGTAGAAACACCTTATTGGCGTTTTAAACTATTTTATCAAACTTATACACTAAATGATGTCTACCAACAGGGAATAGTGCTCCTCGGAATATTGGCACTTCTCTCTGAATCGCAGTCCTATGTTTGCAATAGCAGCTTCTCAATCGTTGGCGACGTTTGTTAATGACTTTCAATTCAGAATATGATGGTGAGAGTGGTGTCGTGCTAATGATGCGAATCATATTATTATGAAACTATGGAAGCACGGCCGTATAATTCCGTTAGCAGGCTTTCCGATGATACAATATTTGTGGTTCGGATCTCAACTGTAGGTAGACGGAGGAAACGATGGAGATAGAGTACAAATTGCACCCAATCAGGAGAAGAATCTACTCCTGATCGTCAGCATTATACCAATATTAGTATATAACATCCTCGCGAACATATGTTTCCCTGAACGTTCTGTGTGTAAATATAATTCACAGTTTCATGCTGAAGCGATTCTGAAGCTTCGGCCTTCCTGGAGATATGGACAGTGATTCCGAAATTCAGAATCAGCCGCAACAGGTCTGAGCCATATTTTCCCAGGATAATAACGAAATAAACTACATATTCTTCTCAATCTATGGAGGAAGATAAACATAACACTTTACGAACATAATGGAGATTGAAATCCAAGTCTAATATCTTGGGGTTGATAAAGACGCTATTGTAGAATACAGCAGACTTGACAGATAGAAAAAATAGACGGGAGGAGCGAGAGAGAAAGAGAGAAACTGGGATGTTATTAACATGAATTTTCAATGAGTACAGAATAGTGCCTCAGAGCATTTCAAAGCCGCCTTTTGGCATAATTTGACCACAGAGCCTTTCAGTTATCTATTCACCGTTTCCAGCATTCCGATGACTGTAGTTGGTAATGAAAATGCTACTTCCAGGAGAATCCCAGGAGTTGCATAATACTTTGGCTTTTTTTACCCCCGCAATGTGATTCCTCTGTCACTATAACACTTACATGGAATCCCAAAATATAAATAATCTCTGTTGTCAGTACTTTACCTACACCCCGAGTGTCATCATTTCCTTTCGGAGAAGCATCTATTCAAATGTTCACATTTATTAAAATACATTTACATCCCGCACTTTTAACACAGTACTTAATCTGGTATTGGAAAATGAACCTGTTCAAGTGTCAGATCTCCCGGTGGGAGATCATTTTCGAGGTAGTGACCACATCCCTATATCCTTCAGCATAACTCAGGAGAGGGATTAGAGCAGACAATTGGGGGGGGGGGGGGGGGGAGAAAGAACATCTTATTGAGGTAGGGTGAAACATGATGCTAAAAAGCAGGAACTTGTGAGCATAAATTGGGAGCAGATGTTCACAGGGAAATACATGGCAGAAATGTGGCAAATATTTGGGAAGTATTTGCATTCAATCCTGCATAGGTATGTTTGATTGACGCAGAGAACGGATAAAGAACATCTTTAAAAATGTAGAAATCTTAACGGTGATATGATTTTGGCCTCCATGATTGATGCAGGGACGGAGAGAGCCATCCTTCTTCACCACAAAGAAGAATCCAGCGCCAACCGGAGAGGATGAGGGTCGAATAATGCCCGCCGCGAGAGACTCACTAATATATTTCTCCATGGCTTCTTTCTCAGGCCGGGACAAGTTATACAGGCGACTGGTATGTAACGAGGCGCCGGGGAGAAGGTCGATAGCGCAGTCATACGGGCGGTGTGGAGTCAGGGAAAAGGCACCTTGCTTGCTGAATACCTGTCCCAGGTCGTGGTATTCTTTGGGAACAAGTCAAGGTTTCAAAAATAGGCAAGGTCGCTGTTTCGTCCCTAGGGGATAGGACCCCCTGCAGACAGGTGGCATGGCAAAACGGGCTCCAGCTGGCTATCCTCCCGGTAGACCAATCGTTGCAAGGATTATGGCGGCGTGACCATAAGTGACCATAAGTAGTATCGGGTCTTGAGGAGAGGAGATTAGGTTAAATTGTACCTGCTTCCGATGATTCCTAGAGAGGATCAAAGACAGTGGTGGAGTACGGTGAGTGACTCGAGCCAGTAGTCTTCTGTCCAGTGCCCGGGCTTCCAGAAGGGTATACAACGGCTCCCGAGGAATTCCGGCCTGGGCAACTATGTCTTCATCCAACAGATTCCCCTCAGCACCAGAGTCTATCAAGGCAGACAAGGACAGGGACTGTTGGTTGTAGGTTACAGTACCTTGGATCTACATCCGGGTATGGGGAACTGAAGGAAGTGTCGTCTGAGTCACCAGAACAGCTGGAGCGGGGACTACACTGGGAGCGGACGCGGAAGAGAGGCTGGCCCAGAATGGTAAGTTGGGTCGTATGATGACCTGAGGAGCGGTGTGACCTGTCTTTTCTCTAAGACGTTCTCGAAGTCGAATATCTACCCTGGTGGCTAGAGAGACCAAAGAGTCCAGGCTGTTCGCGTCATCCCTGGCCGCTAATTCATCTTTAATCTTGTCAAAGAGACCCCGCCGAAAAACTTCCTGTAGTGCTTCGCCCTTCTACCCAGAGTCGGCCGTTAATGTTCAGAACTCTACGGAATATTTCGCTACGCTTCGTGAGCCCTGACAGAGAGTTAGAAAGCGCCGCTAGGCGCCTTCCTTCCCCCGAATGGGCTGTTCAAAAACCTTCCTCATTTCCGAGACGAAGGTGGAGAAGGAGGTACAGACCTACGGCCGGTTGTTCCAGATCGCGGTGGCCCATGATAAGGCGTCTCCTCGTAACAACCCCATCATGGACGCAATGGTTGATCTTTCTGAGCTGTACGTACGTGGCTGTTGCACAAAACCCAGATAACACTGCAGTAAGAAAGCCAATCACTTCCCTCCGTCCACAGCGTAGGGTTCTGGTTCGGGTGCGTAAGGCTCTCGAGGTGATTGTGTTGCCGAGCCTAGGGGCGTAACCATCCCAGGCTGTGCGGTTTGGTCAGACTGCGTTCTTAGAAAGGACGGAGTAAGGGGAGCGGATACCCGGTCAACCTGCTGACTGACCTTCTTTACATCCTCGGATAGGGCACGTAAATCTTTCATGACTTCTCTGAGTAGTTGCTTACTTATGGCCAGTGGGGAACCCTGGCTAACGAGGGCCTGTTGCACCGGGTCCGTGTGGCCAGTTGGTTTTGATACACGGAGGGCGACGGAGGAGAACCCAAGTGCAGGACACTGGCACGTCGACTCAGTCGGGGAAGCTGGCGTAGACCTGAGCAGGAAACCAGCGGGATCTTGACAAGGAGTCAGGATTCAGAGGGGCTCTCTAGAACTAGAGCGGAAGTCAGAATTACCGGTTCTAATCGGAACAGGGAATGAAGTATCACACGAGAATTGACCAACGAACTGGCAACCTGTGATAGAGTCGCCATCGTAATTATTTCCCAATCTCTGATGAAAGCCAGATATACGATAATTGGGTAACTATCAGTAATTGACTGAAATTGGTGCATGCTCAGGGATAAAAAAGTGTTAAACGGGAACGGCCAACCGGAACCATGACATGCGGTCCCAGCACCGAGCCTTGCGGTACGCCCCTGGTCAATGCCTGCCATTCCGAAAGGAACCCGTTAATCCCTACACCTGGCTTCATGTCTGCCAACAAATTTTCTATCCAAGTCAATACATTACGTCCAATACCATGTGCTCTAATTTTGCCCACTAATCTCCTATGTGGGACCTTATCAGAGGCTTTCTGAAAGTCCAGATACACTACATTCACTGCTCCTGTCTTGTCCATTTTCACAGTTACATCATTAAAAAATCCAAAAGATTAGTCAAGCATTATTTCCCCTTTGGAAATCCATGCTGGCTCTTACCAATCCTGTTACTGCTATCAAACTGTGCCGCTATTTCATCTTTTATAATTTAATCCAGCATCTTCCCCACCACTGATGTCAGGATAGCTGTCTATAATTAAATGTTTTCTCTCTCCCTCCTTTCTTAAAACGTGGGTTAACATTAGCTATCTTCCAATCCTCAGGAACTGATCCTTAATCTGTGGAACTTTGGAAAATATTACCAACGCGTCCACGATGTCTAGAGCCACCACTTTATGTACCCTGGGATGCAGACAATCAGCTTCTGGGGTTTTATAAGCCTTCACTCCGATCAGTCTCCGCATCACCATTTTCTGCCTAATATGAATTTCCTTCAGTTCCTCCGTTACCGTAGGAACTCAGGCCACCGTTACATCTGGGCGATCGCTCGTGTCTTCCTTAGTGAGGCAGATCCAAAGTACATGTTCAACTTGTCTGCCATAAATGAGTTTTGGAATACAGCACGTGATGTTTTAATAAATTAGAACAAGGAGCCAAAATATACTCGCCAGCAAAACCTGAATTTGAGATGTAGAAGGCAAAATACCAAAACGGATGGAAGGTACCAGCCTTCTCGCTCAGGAGGAGGATTGTTATAAACTGGATGATGGCCCAGGAATCTTTTTCTTTGGGGACAAGGCACCCTTGAAACATTTTCCAGCTTAGTGCGATAGAGCCTTTGTTCCAAATTTTCCCAATTATCTACAACAAAATTCGGAGGCGATCTGAAATTTTCTTATATAACATAGCGTCTACCGCTCGGTCCAGAAGTGGCTGATGATTTTGCTGTTTTGCTACTAGTCTGGACCTCCTTTCATGGTGCCTCAGCCACGCTTAGCACTGTTGTTGGGCATTTTGTTTCGAGGATTTCTGGATTGAATTCTCGCCCCTGATTCCTACGGCGATAACTGTTTAATGCACACATTAAAACTTCACACTCCTGGTACCCCTTTGTTTTACACGATGTTATTCTTTCCACACTCTCTGCAAGCAAAATTTCTGCTGAATGCATTTCCACTGTGTCGTATTTGGTGCTATCGACCAGGTATGGGTGGCATAGCTGGTTGTGAGAGGTCATATTCATTTGTTTGATAAGCATTGATTCGCGTTATCAGCTCCACAGCATCACTTGCAGAAACTGCAGATAGTTGTACGGCCAACAGGGCGGAGCATACATATCTGTGAAGTTGACGTTTTCCTATTCCTCGTTAGAAGTAGTCAATAACAGTCGCCAACGATTGAGAAGATGTTACTGCAAATACTGAATTACCATAATTCCTAGGTGCCCTGCTCCATACTGTTTGACTTCCTTGAGGGAAGGAGTTTAATAAAATGTATTGAACCGGGTTTCTCCAGTTTTGAGGAAAACATTCTGGATATGACATTCTAAAGATCAGTTCACAAAACTGGATAGGAAAAGAGAGGAACAGAAAGAGTAGGAGTGTGCATAATGACAGTGTAGACGATGCAGATCTGCCCGGACTCCTGTTTCATCAATCCCGTCCTCCTGTATATGCAGGGCAACAGCACGTATATTGATCCCATTTTGCTGCAGAAGAGAGAAGGCCACTCCAAGTGTTATAGAGTGCTGTATCTTGAGTTCTTCATTCTGTCAAAAATGACAGTCCGTGGAAATTTGAAAATGTTAACAATTGCTTGGAACCAAGACCTTCCCTTCAATTTATCTTGATAAAATTAAAGACAGAGGGGAAATGGGCTGGTGAGACAGGTATCCAGTCAGATTTTTGGAATGCGTCGGAAAATTCATCATCGTTTTCACGGTTGTAATAATATTCCCGTGCCCAATATATCTGCCAATCCATTTTCTATGCAAGCATTTATATTTAGTGTGTCATCTTCTCGAAAGATCCAGAAAAGAAATGAAGAGAATCCAGAAGAGAACTCGGCAGAAAGCTAAAAAGCAGGATCTCCAGGGTGATTATCTCTGGTTTGCTTCCATTTCCACGTGCTGGTGAGGGCATGTACAGGGAGATATGGGAACTCTATTTGTGACTGTGTAGCTGGTAAGGCAAGCAGGGTTTTAGATTCTTAGACGACTGGCGTCTGTTTTGGGGTAAGAATTAATTGTACAAATGCTATGGGTTGCACATCAACAGGCGGAAGACCAGCATTTTTGCAGGCAGATTTGCCACTGCTGCACGGGTGTGTTTAAACTAATAAGTTCGGGAGGGGGCGGTCGGAGACGAACTGGAAATATAAGGATGGAGTTAAAGGGAAAGAGAGAATAAGTAAAGTTAAGAAAGACAACAGAATTAAAGGTGCAGAAAGCTCAGTAATGGATCGGAGATTATAGCCAAGTGCATTAGGGATCGATGTGAGAAGCTAGGGGAGTAACGGATTTAAAGTATTATGTATGAATGCACGAAATATAAGAAATAAAGTGGATGAGCTTGAGGCTCAGTTGGAAGTTGGCATGTATGATGTTGTAGAAATAACAGACTCATGGCTGCAGGAGGACCAGGGGTGGAAATGATTATTCAAGTGTATACGACTTATCAAAATGACGGACAGGTGGGCAGAGGGGGTGGGGTGGCTCTGTTAGTGAGGAATAAAATTCAGTCCCTTGCGTGGGGTGACACAGAATCAGGGGATGTAGAGTCAGTATGAATAGAACTGAGAAATTGTAAGGACAAAAAGACCCTAATACGAGTTATCTACAGGCCTCCAACGTAGCCTGGATATAGGGTTCAAGTTGAATCAAGAGCTAAAATTAACATGTCGCATAGGCAATGCTACGGTTGTAATGGGGGATTTCAACTGGGAAAATCTTTTTGGTACTAGACCCCAAGAAAGGGAGTTTGTGGATTGCTTCCGAGATGGATTCTTGGAGCTGCTTGAACCGGAGCCTACCAGGGAGAGGGCAGTTCTGTATTTAGTGCTGTGTAATGAACCTGATTTGATAAGGGAACTCGAGGTAAAGGAGCCATTATGAGGTAGTGACCATAATATGATGAGGTTTAATCTACAATTTGAGAGGGAGAAGGGAAAACGGGAAGTGTCAGTATAACGCTTGAACAAAGGGGACTATGGAAGCCATGTGGGAGGAACTAGCCATAGTTGACTGGAAGGATACCCAGCTGGGATGACAGTGAAATATCAATGGCAGGTATTCCTGTGCATACTACAGAAGTTGCAGGATCAGGTCATTCCAAAGAGGAAGAAACATTCGAAGGGGAGAAGGGGCGACTGTGGCTGATAAGAGAAGTCAAGGACAGTATGAAATAAAGGAGTAGAAGTATACCATAGTAAAGATGACCAGCAATTCGGAGGATTGGGATACTTTTAAAGAACAACAGAAAATAAATAAAAAGGCAATACGGGGAGAAAAGATGAGTTACGAAGGTATTCTAGCCATGAATATGAAGGAGAATAGTAAACATTTCTTTAGGTATGTGAAGCGAAAAATAATAGTTACGAACACAGTTGGGACCTTGAAGGCAGAAACAGGTGAATGTATTATGGGGAACAAGGAAATGACAGACAAGTAGAACAGGTACTTTGGATCTGTCTTCACTGGGGAAGACCCAGGCAATCTCCCAGATGTAATAGTGACCAGAGGACCTAGGGTAACAGAGTAACTGTTAGAAATTCACATTAAGCAGAAAATGGTGTTAAGTAGATTGATGGGACTGTAGGCTGGAAATCCCTAGGGCCTGATGGTCTGCATCCAAGGGTACTTAAGGAGGAGGCTATAGAAGTCGTCGACGCATTGGTAATCATTTTCCAATGGTCTATAGATACAAGATCAGTTCCTGAGGATTGCAGGGTGGCTAATGTTATCGCAATTTTTAAGAAAGGAGGGAGAGAGGGAAAGAGAAAACATGGGAATATAGACCAGATAGCCTGACATTGGGAAGATGCTGAATTCAATTATAAAAGATGGAACAGCAGCACATTTGGTTAGCAGTAACAGGATCGGTCCAAGTCAACATGGATTTAAGAAGGGGAAGTCATCCGTGACTAATCTTTTGGAAAGTTTTGTGGATGTAACTATGAAAATGGACAAGGGAGAGCCAGTGGATGTATTGTACCAAGACTTTCCGAAATCCTTTGAAAAGGTCCCACATAGGAGAGTAGAGGGCAAAATTAGAGCACATGGCATTGAAGGTAGGGTACTACAATGGATAGAAAATTGGTTGACAGACACGATACAAAGTGTAGGGATTAACGTGTCCTTTTCAGAATGGCAGGCAGTGACTCGTGCGTTAGGGGGAGTCTCGGTGCTGGGACCGCAGTTAGTTGCAATAGACATTAATGATTTAGATGAAGTGATTAAAATTAACATTAGCAAATTTGCAGATGACACAGGGCTGGGTGGCGGTGTGAAATATGTGGAGGATGTTATGAGAATGCAGGGTGACTTGGACCGTTTGGGTGAGTGGGCTGATGCATAGCATTTGCAGTTTAATGTATATAAATGTGAGGTTATCCACTTCGGTGGCAAGAACAGGCAGGCAGATTACTATCTGAATGGTGTCAAGTTAGGAAAAGGGCAAGTACAACAAGATCTAGGTGTCCTTGTTCATCAGTCACTGAAAGTAAGCATGCAAATACAGGTGGCAGAGAAGAAAGATAATGGCATTTTGGCCTTCATAACAAGCGGAGTTAACTGTAGGAGCAAAGAGGTCCTGCTGCAGTTGTACAGGGCACTGGTGAGACCACACCTGGTGTGTTCTGTTCAGTTTTCGTCTTGAAATTAGAGGAAGGACATTCTTGCGCTTCAGGGAGTGCAGCGTAGGTTCACGAGTTTGTTTCCCGGGATGGCGTGTCTGCCAAATGCTGAAAGATTGGATCGACTGGGCTTGTATACACTGGAATTTAGAAGGATGAGGTGTGATCTGATTGAATCATATAAGATTATTAAGGGATTGGACACGTTAGAGGCAGGAAAAAAATTCCTGATGTGGGACTGTCCAGAACCAATGGCACAGTTTAAGAATAAGGGGTAGGCCATTAAGAACGCTCAGGAAAAAAAAAAGTTTTTCACCCAGAGAGTTGTGAATCTATGGAATGCTCTGCCTCAGAAGGCAGTATAGTCCAATTGTCTGGATGCTTTCAAGTAGGAGTTAGATAGAGCTCGTAAAGATAGCGGAATCAAGGGATATGGCGAGGAAGCAGGAACGAGGTCCGGATTGTGGATGATCAGCCATGATCAAATTGAATGGCGGTGATTGTCATGGTGCGGTCCGAAGACCGCATTCCGGTTCACAGTCCGGTCCGCGGATTCCGGGTCCGGACCCTCCGACTGTCCCTCGTTTCGGCTTGGACTCAAGCGTTAAAACCTGATGCTCATTTAGGTTCGGTTGGGCTCAAGCATCTGCACCTGATGTCCATCTGATGGTTGTGGGTTTGAGTGTATTCTCCACGAATGCCACGGTCTCCACGAATGCTTCGGTTTCCACAACTTGTCCTGTCCTTTAGCTTTGCCCCGTCCTGTTCCGAGCACTTCAGTGTCTTCGTCCTGCAATTGTCTCCAGTCTCTACGCCTCCCCTTATAACAGTGAGGGCTCGACGGGCCGAATTCCCTACTTCTGCATCTATTGTCTAATGAGAAGAAGAAAAAAGAACAACGGCAACTCTGGCAAAGCACATTTGGAGATGCAATGTGTTACTTTAGAGGCCTGTCGCTTAAACAAAATCATTCGGTACATTTAGCAAATTTGTTGTTCATGTTTTATTTTCAGTAGTTGCGATACACCGCGGAGGACGGCCTAATAAACCTTTAGCCACTCTGTGCCTGCAATCACCGGCAAAACTGATAACTTCGAGGTGATCTTGTAAAAATTTACATTTTCCAATTAACCACCCCGTATTCTTTGAAATGCGAGGTTTACCAGTTTCTCTTGGGAACCTCTGGTGGACGTACAGAGTCTCTTCGCTACTCAGCGCCACAATTGAACTATGGATTCCTAAATGACCCAAACTGTAGCAGAGCTGTGCAAACCACAGGCCTACGTGGCGTCAAAATGAATACAGACTGACAGAAAATTAGTGTTAGAGAGTGAAGAGAAGTTTTTCTTTTAAGAAGGAAACAGAGAATCAGACAGGAATAGAGATGTATGTCGAGACCTGGAGGGTTAACGAGGCAGACTAATGTCATATCGTCAGGAAACCCTCAGTGGGAGAACATCAATTGTGAGAAAATAATATGTGGAAATACTGCCTGGGTAGGAGGCTCAAAGGGAAAGAGACGGTTATGAGAGTAAGGCTGGGAGGTGATAACACAATGAGCACTAGCACAATCACAAAGAATACAGAAGTCAAGAGAGGAAGAGAGCAGGTTAATAATGGAAAATATGAAATTACAGACAGATACGTATCAGACAAACAGAGAGACAAAAGAAAAAATCTACAGGTAGATAGAGTGGCTGGAGAGAGTGGAACTGAAAGAATAACAGGGAGTCAGGAAGAAGAAAGAGGGAGAGAGTGAGAGAGGAGGTTAGAGAAGGAGACGATCTGTATTAAAAAAAGAGAAAATTAACAAACCAACACATATATCAAGGAGCCAGAAAGAGACAATAGAAAACGGGGGAGATATTGATAGCTAGAGGAAGGCAGAGACCTCGAGGTATAAAGCTAACGAAAGTGACAGAGAAGAAAGGGAGTAGAGATAAACAGTAATACTTACAAGGATATTGACGTAGGTAGAAATTAAGAGGGGGAAAGAGAGTTTGAAAGAGATGGAGATGAAGGAGAAAGACCGATATCCTACACGGCAATCACTTTTGTGCTCCTTACAGATTAATTTCGTTGGACTGCCCACTGAGACTCTGTAAAAATGTGCAGTCTTTGTACTGTGGAGCTCATGTTTTCCTAGGTTGTCGAATATTCTGGTATCTTTCATCGGGGAGGAGAGAGAACCGTACCCGCCGCAGTACGTTGGGTTAGTCAAGTTTCGGCTAAATTGATGGGTGAGAACGGTCCGACAAAACATTGAAATATACTGACTTGAAAGGTTCCGCTGCCTTTCTTTCAGCATCCTGAGCTATGTCTGACTTACTGGCTGTAATATGTCCAATGTTCTCCAGAACATCTGGGCAGGTTTTATGCTGAGATGTAGAAAGATTGAATGATTACATGTAAATATCATAGGGGAATTCTTGTCGTATTGTGCCGCATATCTCCACGCGACCGAACGCAAACTATCGTGGCGTGTACAGACATAACGCTACCCTGGGTGTTGCTAAACTCAATTAGCACTAAAACATCAACAGATAGCGAATGAAGGAATGATAGTATTATGAGCACACACACACAGACACACACACAGTGAGAAACACGTGCGCCCGCGCGAGCGCGAACTCTAGTAGAAACAAACTTACAGATACTGACTCCGATGCACAGATAATGAAGCAGCAATGGCAAGTGCGAAAGGATAGAAACCCAGAAGCAGAGATATTTATATAATATTATACGGACAATACATTCATCATATAAAACTGCAGTTCCGCAGTGACGTAGTCAATTTACTTTAGCTTTGTTTGCCTCAAATAAAATCCCGACTTTTATGTATATACTGTGAGTGTCAGGAACCGACCAGCCATCTGAGATTTGCCTTTGTAGTTATCTGTGATTTGCTGAAAGTCGGCAAGACGCTCTCTTTGGCATGTCGATTGAATGTACCACGGGAGGAATGTATTCTCGAGAGCTGCAGGCTTATGTCCTTAGAGGGCCGCCTCAGTCACGGAACGGGGTGTGACGCTCTTTCCTTGATGTACATGGACCTGTCGCATCTGAGACAACTGGCGGAACATGTATCAAGAGGCTGCTTTCTATTGGGCGCATTTCATGTCTTGCCCAGTACAACACTTAAATGTAGAATCAGAAAATTCTCAATTCTGGCAATAATTTGTTGACGAGCACATCATTCAGCCATTCTTTATAAAAATAATGAGGAGATTCATCATCTGGATTGGGTGCGGTTCATAACAGAATGCATTGGGGTCAATTCTTTAGATATTTTCAAGAAAGTGTTAGATAGATCTCTTAAGGATTGCAGAGTCAAGGGATATGGGGTGAGAGCAGGAACAGGTTACTGATTGTGGATGATCAGGCATGATCACAGCGAATGGCGGTGCTGGCTCGAATGACCGAATGACGTATCCTGAACCTATTGTCTGTTGTCATTTCGTGTCCGTGCAATTTCCTTTGGTCTCATTTTCCTGTAACGAAATTCCCTCAATGGAGACGCACCATTGCAGCACCTCCACCCAGAAATGTGATATCTCGATGTTTTTTTCAGAGCTTCCTACATACAATTCAATTATCAGCCAATTCGCGAGGCCAGACAAATGAAAGGTAATCTAGCAGTCATGCAGAATGGTGTGGTACACTACTATATCATACCAATAAGGCAAGACATGTTTATTGGTGATCTACGAGGATTCAACCTCGTTTCACATCCGAGCACCTTACATTCAGGTGGCAAGACATCTAAAAACGGATTCCAGTCGGCTGCACCATCTCCGCCATGTATTACGCCAGGCGGCTGGTACTATTGTATCCAGGAAGCGTCAGGATAGACTTTGAGGCGCACTTCGTCGACGCTTTTTTAACCTTCTGTTGCTCCTGCGACATTTGCCATCGTTCCCATCTTCCCATGGCTAAGGTTTCTTGGATTCCTCGGTGCCAGTCGCTACATAGGCGAGTGATGCGATCGCTCTTACGCCCGGGTTCGGGATCCCGGGTACTCTCGCTCCGTTGAAGCTCCCTTGGGCGGCACAATGTTCGGAGCCCAAGTTCGCCCTCCAGATCCATCTTCACAGGCTTACCATGCGTCCGGGGGAGGCCTACTGCTAGCTCCCCAGGTATTAAGGCACTCTGTACGCCGTCGTAGCTCTATAATCTCCTCGTCACTCTCGCATCCCACTCCTGACAACAATTTGGCGAGTATTTGGTCCATAATGATAGACAAGGAAGCTCTTTAACTCAACAACAGTTTTATTGTGATAGGCTCAAACAGACCAGGCACTATGACACAGATAGTGAACCCCAACCGGTCTCACACCAAAGGGATAGGTGACTGTCACTTACTCTGGGGTATGGTTAGGGTGACACACAAACAAGCAAATAGCTGTATATCACGTGCTAAAATTTAACAGTTAGCGAACTGGAACTTTTCACCATAATCCAATAAAAACATCTTAACACAAGAATAATAAACAGAACTGGTCATCAGAAATGTTGGATTAGGCTATCGGCCACATCACACTCGGAAAGTCACAATATTAAACTTTGGGCAATCAAAATCATGATCACGCAGTATATTCGTCCAGAACCGTGCATCAGCTGAAATGCTGTGCAATATATTTCAAAATGCTGATAAGGATAATTAAAGGTAAAGTCCCACACAGCATTATCGAACCAAAGTGTTTTGAATGGGGGAGATTGGAAGGAGGAAGGAGTAATATTTCGATGTTATGGACTTCAGCGATTTGAAATATAGAGACGTAAGAAAAGAAATGAAGAAAGGCGCCCTCTTACACATCAGACCAACTGTAGGGTCTTGAACAATTTTTGAGACACTTTATATTAGAACATTGGCACTCTTCCCAATAGAGCACAAATATATTTGTGAAGAGGTGAATACGTTCATAAAGTGTTTGGAAGCTGCTTCAACTGAGGCAAACATAGATAAAACTATTACCGAAATCTGATTGGGAAGGGTCCTTGCGGTCCAGGGATGACGTAGGTGTGCAGAAACAGACCAAGTCACAGCTTTTGGGGTTCATATAACGCAAAGTCTAATTGCCCTTTCCAGGATGAAGCAGCGATGAACCGTATAGCACACAGACCTATGTAGTTGCATGGGAAAGTAACACTGATGAGAGTTATATGCAAAACCACAAAAGCAGTAGAGATGTTATCTACAGAAAACCGGCTATATAGAAAATGAACGGCAAGTTGGAAATGGTAAAATAGTCATGGGAGATTTCAATATACCAGTATATTTTGAAAATCAGTTTGGTGGTTGCTCCTTGAATGCGGAAATTTCTAGAATGCCGACGGCATGGCTTTATTAGAATACCATGTGGTTGGCCCTACCAGCGGAAGGTAATTTCTGGTATAATGTTGTTGTACGATACGGAATTGAATAGAGTGTGTTCAGTGAACGAAATATTTGGAGCAAGTGATCGACTTCACCATGAATTTTCAGAAGGAGAAACTAAAGTCAGATGTATCATTATTTCAGTGGAGAAAAGGGTATTGGAGAGGCATGAGAGAAGTGAGGGATGAGTTGGACAGAATTGATTGGAAACGATGATGATTAGCGATCAGAAAGGCGAAAGTAAATGCCAGACCGCTGGAAAAGTTGCTGCAGAGGTATAATGGGGTACTAGGAAATAGCGGATGTATTAAAAATGTATCTTGCATCAGTTTTATGCTGTTGAAATCATAAGCGTTGTCGTGTAATTTCCCTGCATTTGTGGTAATAAAGTGTATGATGTTACCATTACTCGAAAGATTAGGTTTGGTAAACTAGAAGGTCTGAAGAGAGATAGGTTATCTGCACCAAATGTTGTATGCCCGGGAGATCTGAAATTGGTGTCTGAAAGGATTATGGAGAGATTATTAGTGATCTATTAAGAATCACTACATTCTGTAAAGTTTCTGGAAGACAGCAACTTTAAAATGGTCACTCCGCTCTTTAACCAGGGAGAGGCAGAGTAATGAAAATTATATGCCTGTCAGTCTGTCTTCAGTTGTTAGGAATATGTTGGATTTGATTGCTGAGTATGTTAGTCCGGGGTACTTGGAGGCAAATAATAAAATAGGCAGAGATTAGCAAGGATTCCTCATGTGGAAGTCTTGTCCAACAAATCTCTTCCAATAATTTGAAGACGAAGCCAAGCAGGGTAGACAACCGGTTGATTTAATAAGATTGTATTTTAAAGAACGCCCGTGACGTGGTATCACAACTGAGTCCGCTTAACGCGACCAGTCCGCGTTATAACTAAGCACGTTCTGCCATGGATCAAATATTTGCTGTCTGACATGTCGCAAAGCATGAATGTGTTTGGATCGTTTTCAGGTTGACTGCTGGTGACTGGAGGTTTTCCACAGGTGATTGAATTGGGACAGATGATCTTTACGTTAATGTTAATGATTTGCGTTATTGGATTGTTGTCTTTGGTGGAAGGTTTGCAGACGATACGTAGATAGGTAGAATGACAGCAAAATTAGAGAACGTAGGGAGGCTGCAGAAGGAACTAGGCAGGTTAGTAGAAAGGGCAAAGAAGGGACAGATGTAATACAGTGTGGGGAATCTTAAGGGAAATGAAAGGTTTGACAATTAACTAAATAAATAGTCACTAGAAATCAAATAGTCAGACAAAGCAAATCGGGAATGCTTATGTACGGTTCCCTTGAGTCTGCGATGAGGAAGACAAATGCGATATTAAGATTCATTTCAATAGGACAAGAATATAGAAACAAGGATGAAATGTTGAAGCTTTATAGAACACTGGTGAAGCCTCAATTGAGTATTATGAGTAGCTTTGGGTCCCGTATCTTAGAAATGAATGTAATGGCTGAAAATGGAAATAGGTCAGATGACGTTCACGAAAATTATTTTATGTTTGAAAGGCTTGGCATATGAAGAGTGTTTAGTGATTTCTGGTGCATATTCACATGAATTCAGAAGTAAGAGGGGTGGTCACAAGAATTATTTCCAATGTGAAAGCCTTGATAGAGTGGATATAGAGAAGATTCTTCGGTTGCTGTGACAATCGAAGACCAGAAGACTCTACCTCAGAATAAACGGTATCCTTTTAGGCAGAAGATGAAGAGGAATTTCTTTTGCCAGACAGTGAGGATTCAGTGTAAATCCTAGTCATGGGGAGGAGTGGAGGGCAGGACGTTATGAATATTTACGGCAAATATTTATATGTAATTGATCAGACTGGATTCGGGGAAAACGGGCAGAAGACAGTAGGCTGGGGGTTGAGAGGAAAATTGAATCAAACATAATGAAATGGGGCAGCAGACTCAATGGGACAAATATCCTCAATCTGTTGGTTCTATACTTGAGAAAATGACTGTGGTTAAGAACTGGTTTCAAATACGGGGTAGGCGTTCAGGTGGAAACTCTCGTCAGTTCACTCCCCTGCTTTATTCCGAAACTGACAGTTCTCTGGTTTTGTTGGACAGACAAGAAGCACATATTGATTTCAATATAGGCAAACGAGTTGCGATCTATTTCAATAAGAGAAAAATACGCTATACACGATACCGAATACGCTGTACCTAACATAGCGTAGGTATATTCCTATGCTATACCAGCGTGGGAATTTCCTGTACGTGGTAGGTTGAACACTTTTGCGCAGAGACCTTAAGAGAAAATTGCATGTTTCCTCGGGTGTGGCCGCAGATGCGGATGAGCTGAAAAGAAGAGATATGCCTTGCATGCAATGACCGGATTCGATACTCAGATCAGGATATGGTACCACTGTTGTAACTGCAGGAGGGCACCCACAACATTTCCTGAAGTTCTAGTCTGCAAAATTTCGGATAGAGGCAGTTGTTTGCAGATGGTGAAAGTAAGACGTACAGGAATATACAAAGAAAAGTAAAGTCTGCCTTATCAGAAGAGACTGGATGAGTTCAGCGGAAGAAGACTGATCGGTGGACTTATGGAAAATCAAGCAATCGCAGGCGCAAATACCTTTATTTTTTCTGTGTGATGTATGCATGAATGCATGAGGGATATGCGGTGTACGGGGATCATATCATGATAATAAAATGAGGTTATTGGACAAATATAGAAAGTAAAAGCAGTCTCAAACACGATGGGCGTACTTTTAGAACGGAGATAAGGATGGATATCGTGGTCCGATAGAGTTGAATCCGTGGATTTCTTTGTAACAGACAGCTGCGTAGGACAAATCTGCACTTATTTTTTTTTAAAACGGAGATTGATGTAGTTTTCATTGGTCAGGATAGAAATGATACGAGGAGAACAGAGTACATTGGGAATGAGAAGACAAAAAGATCAGTCATCATGTGATAGCGGACCGAGTTCTTTGGCTAAAATGGTCTAAATCTCTGGCCTATGCCCTTTCATCCTTTTCTCTTATTCACTATATTCGGTTGTTTCTGGTACGGTGTGCAGGAGATTGGGGAGACGCCACGCAGATTGTGAGGCCATTTTGTCGTGCAAATTCGCCTCTTTCTGCAACAGGGAGGATTTGAATGTATCCCAAACATTCTACTCTAACAAATCCCTTCCAACATGGTGTGTGCATGCCCTCTTATTGTGCTATCCAGAGGGCACCATCGCACATTCGGTTTGGGAAGCGTCTAACATGATGGCATGAACATGGATTCCTCCAATTTCCCGTAATTGGCTCCAGGTTTCGTTCACTCCAAATCGATTCTCCATTTCAGGCTCGCATTTATAGCCCATTTAATCTCCTCACTTGCCTATCACGGCTATATATGTCATTGCAGACAGATGTATGATCCATACTAAAAGCCCGGTGCGCTGCTTTCAGATCTGTAACATCAGCTGCAATAAAAGCAATCTAAGAGATATCTCACTCGCCCAGAAGTGATAGCGGACATCAAAATATCTCTGGTCAAATTGTCAGGGTCTATGGCACAGCTGCTCTTTACAGATTTTCTCAAAACACCGCTTACTCAGATTTCGGATCATCCACCACCATCGCAATAACAGAGAGCACTAAACTCTGATATTAAACGACAAGCCAGGTAGCATTAACTCCAGTCGCACGACCTGCTCTGTAGAGTTGAACACACTGGATACTAACCATTGTTTTGACGACAGAATCACTGTACCTTGATGAGTATTCTATGTGTCCGGATACATAAGTATTTAGACAGACACAGATCGATGTGGCATTCGTAACTGGCTTAGTTCTTGGGAGGTCGTTGTCCCACCAATATCATTGACTTTCTCAAGAAAATTACCAGAAACATTTATTAAAGCATGTCAGTGGATATTGTCAGCATTGTCTTTATCAAGGCTGTTGACAAAGAACCTCATGGAAGTCGGTCATTAATGTTCAGTCTTATTAAATTGGATAAAGCATTAGTTTGTAGGATATTCTATAAAGTGAGAGTAGATTTTGCTCTTCGATGGGGTGTCCTGCGACTGTTGGGAGTACCGCAGAGGTGTTCCATGTAATCAACAGACAGATAGACAGAAATACTTTATTGATCCCGATGGAAATTGGCTTTCGATACAGTTGCACCATCCTAGAATAGTGTAGAAATATAGCAAAATAAAACCAGAAATAATTAAATAATCGTAAGTAAATTATGCCAAATGGAAGTAAGTCCTAGGACCAGCCTATTGTCTCAGAGTGTCTGACACTCCGAGGGAGGAGTTTTAAAGTTTGATGGCTACAGGCAAGAATTACTTCCTATGACGCTCAGTGTTGCATCTTGGAGGAACGAGTCTCTGGCTGAATGTACTCCTGTGCCTAACCAGTAAATTATGGAGTGGATGAGAGAGATTGTCCAAGATGGCATGCAACTTGGACAACATTCTCTTTTCATACACCACCGACAGAGAGTCCAGTTCCACTGCACAACTTCACTGGCCTTACAAATGAGTTTGCTAATTCTGTTGCTGTCTGCTACCCTTAGCCTGCTGCCCCAGCACAAAACAGCAAACATAATAGCACTGGCCACCACAGACTCGTAGAACATCGTCAGTATCGTCCAGCAAACGTTAAAGGACCTCAGCCTCCTCAAGGAATAGAGGCGGCTCTGACACCTCTTGTACACAGCATCAGTGTTTTTGACCAGTTTAGTTTATTGTTAATTCGTATTCCCAGGTAATTGTAATCCTCCAACATGTCCACACTGACCCTTTGGATGGAAACACGGATAACCGGTGCGTTGGACCTCCTCAGGTCCACCACCAGCTCTTTAGACTTTTTTCACATTAAGCTGCAAGTGAATCTGCTCACACCATGTGACAAAGTTTCCAGCCGTAGCCCTGTATTCAGCCTCATCTCCATTGCTGATGCATCAACTATGGCAAAGTCATCAGAAAACTTCTTAAGATGACAAGACTCTGTGCCGTTGTTGAAGTACCAAGTGTACATGGTGAAATGAAAGGGAAACAGGGCAGTTCCCTGTGCAGTCCCACTGCCGCTGACCACTCTGTCTAACACACAGTGTTGCAAGCGCACATACTGTGGTCTGCTAGTCTGGTTCTAAATAATCCATGACACCAGGGAAGCATCCACCTGCATCGCTGTCAGATTCTCAACCAGCAGAGCAGGGCGGATGGTCTATATCGACAATATGGTTGACTATGTGATTAACTAGATAAAACTGGATCTGCTGATGACTACAAAATTGGGCAGCATGGAAGGTTATTCATGGATTACAGAGAGATCTGAATCAACTGGAAATCTTGTAAGAAAAATCGCAGAAATGTGCGATGTGTTCCATTTCGTTAAGGCCAACAAGTGTAGACATACACAGCGAACGGGCAGGAAACTGAGAGATGTAGTTTAAAAAAAAAGTCTGGGATTTTAGGTTCGTAATTCTTTGACAGTGGTATCACAGATAGTCAGGAACATAAAGGAAGATTTTTGGCACATTAGATTTCAAAAATCATAACATATGGTACGGACGAGGGATGGTACGATGAAGTGGTATATGGCGTTGGTGAGGATTAAATTGACGTATTTTGTACAGTTCTGATCACCTACCTATGGAAAGGTGTAAGTAAGTTTGAAATGGTGCATTTATAAGAATGTTCCCGTTCTGGTAGACTTGAGTTATGAGATAAAGATGAAAAAGTTAAGAACTTATTCCTCCGAACTGAGAGATTTAAGAGGAGATTTGACAGAGTTATACAAAACCATGAAAGAGTATTATCGTGGAAACACTAACTAAGAACGCTAGTGACTTCGAGTTTCGTTTCTAGAGTT